>NW_026607601.1:0-300000 GCF_029499605.1 Hyla sarda
AGCGCTGCCTTTGGCAATTTCTGGCTCTGCTATAGCGCTTTTTTTGAGGGGGCGTGTCGGCTGCCCCTTCATCTGGCGGTCAACCTGCGCCGCCGGGACGCAGCGCCGCCGGGACCGCCTGGAGGACGTCGCTCGCAACGGGACCACTCGGGACACCGCATGGTCGGGTAAGTGATGCCGGGGGATGGGTAAGGGACACTTAGCAGAGCGGTGTGTGTCCCGATCCCCGTGATCGGGACTTACACACCGCGCTGCTAAATATTCTGATAGCGAAACGCTGCTATTAGCTAGTCAGAGTTGACCAGCTGATAGCAGCGATCGCTGGGGGGGGGGGTGGGGGATGAAACCCCCCGTGGTCGCATGGTAAGATGGCTGGCTATCAGTGATAGCCACCATCTTACCGGGCGCTGCGGGATGCCGCGAGTAGCGGCAAAAATGTTCATGACGTACCTGTATGTCATGGGTCGGGAACACCTTGCCACCCATGACGTACAGGTATGTCATAGGTCGGGAAGGGGTTAATGGTATAGAGAACTGTGTCTAGTGCATTAACTCTGATTTTTTGCCCATTGAAACCAGTAGGCCCATTGTGGTCTATGGGGAAAGCTGCTGAGTTGCCCATAGCAACCAATCAGATCGCTTCTTTCATTTTTGAAAAAGTCTCTGAAAAATGAAGGAAGTAATCTGATTGGTTGCTATGGGCAACTCAGAAACTTTTCCAGGAAAATATGCTGAGTTGCCCATAGCAACCAATCAGATCGCTTCTTTCATTTTGCAAAGGCATTGTGAAAAATGAAAGAAGCAATCTGGTTGCTATGGGCAACTGCACAACTCTTCCTCTACACTGGTCTTAATGAATCTCCCCCATAGAGGGAGATTTATCAAAACCTGCCCAGAGGAAAAGTTTCTGAGTTGCCCATAGCAACCAATCAGATCGCTTCTTTCATTTTTGAAAAAGCCTCTGAAAAATGAAGGATATTTTTGAGATTTTGGAAGCTGGGATACTCACTACACCCATGCATATCTAGATAATTAAGTATGGGGGGAACTTAAATTTATTTTTTAAATCACATGGAGTTTTGACTTTACTTCATTATGGTCGAATAAAGCACTTAAAGAGTTCCTTAAAATTAAAGATTCACTCTTTTGGATGAAAAGGGGCTTATTTATGTAAATCAATTATACGCTTTAGGTCAAATAAAGTCGTTTGAAGAGATAGCCCATAAGTGTGTGGGGGGAAGACAATCACAAACATTGTTTTTTACAAATAAGTAACACAGATCATAAAGCAATAAAAGGAGAGATTGGAGATTTCAGGGATTCTATATATAAGAAAAGTTTAATTAGACTATTTCCTTATGCAAAGTTGCTGTCTGGGCATGCTGGGAGTTGTGGTTCTGCAGCGGTTGGGGGTTCACAGCTTGAAGACCACTGCTATAGAGGGTGCAAATGTATCTGAGCCCTGGAACTCAAATAATGTGAAATATGAGATGATCAAAATGGAGCCCCTGCACTAATTACTTGGGTTCTGAGGTCTGTAAGGTCCATAGTAAAAACATCAGGTTCTGTCTATAGCAGATACTAAATCATGGCAGCTCAAAGAAACAAGCAGTCATTCTGACATGTCACATGTGATGTCATAGACAGCTGGAGGCCTGACATCCCACTGACAGCCGCCCGAGCCTTCAGTCTGTTCCAGTGCGATTAGTGAGAATAGTGAGATTAGCGTCTTCTTTTTCTACTTGTCTGAAATGGAGCTAAAAGGACTGGGGTTCGTCCCCCTCCTGTTGGCGTTTTGGTGTGCGGCCTGGCTTGCCACCAGCTACATCATGACGGTCGTCCTCGGCCATGCAGCCTCGCCACTGATGAGCATCAGGTAAGATAAACAAGCAAATGATTCTTATTTCATGGGTTGGGAGTGAGGAAATATCCATAATAACATTGGTTTCTTTTCCTTCACAGTGACGTGGGAAATGTCTTTCCCGAAAGCATATTATTCAGAATTGGATTTATAGGGACGTCCATTGGCACTTTGGTACTAACCTTTCTTATTTATAAGTATATGGTTATGCATACTGAAGAGTTCAGGGGTCATCAGGTCCTGATCCAGAGGATCCTGCTGGCCATTGTGTGGGCCTCCTGTTTTTCCACAGCTGTTATGCATGTATTGTCCCCCGAAGAATATCCCAGGATACACTTTGTCAGCACGATAATTTCCATTACATGTGAAGCCTTATACTACCTTGGGCAGTCCATCCAGATGTATAAATTACCAGGAGCAAAAAAAGTCATCCACCATAGTAGATGCACCTGCTGTGGCCTGACTTTTGTCTGTGTAGTTTTCTATTTGGATATGAAACATTAAAGGAATTATTCCATAATGATGAAGACTGGGACGAGATCCGTGAAATCCCCATCATAATCATCGAGTGGGTGATGCTTCTACTGATCCTGATAAACATCGTGACCTATTATTCCACCATGCAGAGGTTATTGTTGACCGTCTCCAGAAACAGCTGCACACTCTCTCTTAGAGTAAAAATTGATGACTTCGGGGTGTAGACCACCACGGGGGCCATCAAGTGGACTTCTGGGAGAGATACTGCACAGGACACGGAAAACATCTAAAGAAGAATAACTGGGGGACTACATATGGTGCCAGTAATCATGACACAATAATATGAGCTGGTGATATTACCTATACAAAAAAAAAAAAAATTATAAAAAAATATTGGTGTGTGAAGTGTAATACCTAGTTAGAAAAACAGAATCAAATTCATCATTATAACCCCCCTCTGCATTACCCTGTTTATTATTTTTCAAGCAAGCACTTTGTTCTAATTCGTCCACTCTCTGGCGTGCTCCTTGTATAAGGGGTTTGGGATACCCTTTTTGTTTAAAACGATCCTCCAGGTTCTCTAGTTGTTGTAGGTATTTTTGTGTGGAAGAACAATTCCTTCGGATTCTTTTCATTTGACCGAATGGAATGTTCTTCTTCCATTATTTAAGATGGCAACTGTTAAAGTCGAGGTATCTGTTTGCATTCACCTCCTTAAAATAGTTGGCAGTATGCGAACAGCCATCCTGAATATAGATATTTAAATCCAGGAACTCACATTTTTTGGGGGACTGATGCAGCGCTGCCTTTGGCAATTTCTGGCTCTGCTATAGCGCTTTTTTTGAGGGGGCGTGTCGGCTGCCCCTTCATCTGGCGGTCAACCTGCGCCGCCGGGACGCAGCGCCGCCGGGACCGCCTGGAGGACGTCGCTCGCAACGGGACCACTCGGGACACCGCATGGTCGGGTAAGTGATGCCGGGGGATGGGTAAGGGACACTTAGCAGAGCGGTGTGTGTCCCGATCCCCGTGATCGGGACTTACACACCGCGCTGCTAAATATTCTGATAGCGAAACGCTGCTATTAGCTAGTCAGAGTTGACCAGCTGATAGCAGCGATCGCTGGGGGGGGGGGGGGGGGATGAAACCCCCCGTGGTCGCATGGTAAGATGGCTGGCTATCAGTGATAGCCACCATCTTACCGGGCGCTGCGGGATGCCGCGAGTAGCGGCAAAAATGTTCATGACGTACCTGTATGTCATGGGTCGGGAACACCTTGCCACCCATGACGTACAGGTATGTCATAGGTCGGGAAGGGGTTAATGGTATAGAGAACTGTGTCTAGTGCATTAACTCTGATTTTTTGCCCATTGAAACCAGTAGGCCCATTGTGGTCTATGGGGAAAGCTGCTGAGTTGCCCATAGCAACCAATCAGATCGCTTCTTTCATTTTTGAAAAAGTCTCTGAAAAATGAAGGAAGTAATCTGATTGGTTGCTATGGGCAACTCAGAAACTTTTCCAGGAAAATATGCTGAGTTGCCCATAGCAACCAATCAGATCGCTTCTTTCATTTTGCAAAGGCATTGTGAAAAATGAAAGAAGCAATCTGGTTGCTATGGGCAACTGCACAACTCTTCCTCTACACTGGTCTTAATGAATCTCCCCCATAGAGGGAGATTTATCAAAACCTGCCCAGAGGAAAAGTTTCTGAGTTGCCCATAGCAACCAATCAGATCGCTTCTTTCATTTTTGAAAAAGCCTCTGAAAAATGAAGGATATTTTTGAGATTTTGGAAGCTGGGATACTCACTACACCCATGCATATCTAGATAATTAAGTATGGGGGGAACTTAAATTTATTTTTTAAATCACATGGAGTTTTGACTTTACTTCATTATGGTCGAATAAAGCACTTAAAGAGTTCCTTAAAATTAAAGATTCACTCTTTTGGATGAAAAGGGGCTTATTTATGTAAATCAATTATACGCTTTAGGTCAAATAAAGTCGTTTGAAGAGATAGCCCATAAGTGTGTGGGGGGAAGACAATCACAAACATTGTTTTTTACAAATAAGTAACACAGATCATAAAGCAATAAAAGGAGAGATTGGAGATTTCAGGGATTCTATATATAAGAAAAGTTTAATTAGACTATTTCCTTATGCAAAGTTGCTGTCTGGGCATGCTGGGAGTTGTGGTTCTGCAGCGGTTGGGGGTTCACAGCTTGAAGACCACTGCTATAGAGGGTGCAAATGTATCTGAGCCCTGGAACTCAAATAATGTGAAATATGAGATGATCAAAATGGAGCCCCTGCACTAATTACTTGGGTTCTGAGGTCTGTAAGGTCCATAGTAAAAACATCAGGTTCTGTCTATAGCAGATACTAAATCATGGCAGCTCAAAGAAACAAGCAGTCATTCTGACATGTCACATGTGATGTCATAGACAGCTGGAGGCCTGACATCCCACTGACAGCCGCCCGAGCCTTCAGTCTGTTCCAGTGCGATTAGTGAGAATAGTGAGATTAGCGTCTTCTTTTTCTACTTGTCTGAAATGGAGCTAAAAGGACTGGGGTTCGTCCCCCTCCTGTTGGCGTTTTGGTGTGCGGCCTGGCTTGCCACCAGCTACATCATGACGGTCGTCCTCGGCCATGCAGCCTCGCCACTGATGAGCATCAGGTAAGATAAACAAGCAAATGATTCTTATTTCATGGGTTGGGAGTGAGGAAATATCCATAATAACATTGGTTTCTTTTCCTTCACAGTGACGTGGGAAATGTCTTTCCCGAAAGCATATTATTCAGAATTGGATTTATAGGGACGTCCATTGGCACTTTGGTACTAACCTTTCTTATTTATAAGTATATGGTTATGCATACTGAAGAGTTCAGGGGTCATCAGGTCCTGATCCAGAGGATCCTGCTGGCCATTGTGTGGGCCTCCTGTTTTTCCACAGCTGTTATGCATGTATTGTCCCCCGAAGAATATCCCAGGATACACTTTGTCAGCACGATAATTTCCATTACATGTGAAGCCTTATACTACCTTGGGCAGTCCATCCAGATGTATAAATTACCAGGAGCAAAAAAAGTCATCCACCATAGTAGATGCACCTGCTGTGGCCTGACTTTTGTCTGTGTAGTTTTCTATTTTGGATATGAAACATTAAAGGAATTATTCCATAATGATGAAGACTGGGACGAGATCCGTGAAATCCCCATCATAATCATCGAGTGGGTGATGCTTCTACTGATCCTGATAAACATTGTGACCTATTATTCCACCATGCAGAGGTTATTGTTGACCGTCTCCAGAAACAGCTGCACACTCTCTCTTAGAGTAAAAATTGATGACTTCGGGGTGTAGACCACCACGGGGGCCATCAAGTGGACTTCTGGGAGAGATACTGCACAGGACACGGAAAACATCTAAAGAAGAATAACTGGGGGACTACATATGGTGCCAGTAATCATGACACAATAATATGAGCTGGTGATATTACCTATACAAAAAAAAAATAAAAAAAAATTATAAAAAAATATTGGTGTGTGAAGTGTAATACCTAGTTAGAAAAACAGAATCAAATTCATCATTATAACCCCCCTCTGCATTACCCTGTTTATTATTTTTCAAGCAAGCACTTTGTTCTAATTCGTCCACTCTCTGGCGTGCTCCTTGTATAAGGGGTTTGGGATACCCTTTTTGTTTAAAACGATCCTCCAGGTTCTCTAGTTGTAGGTATTTTTGTGTGGAAGAACAATTCCTTCGGATTCTTTTCATTTGACCGAATGGAATGTTCTTCTTCCATTATTTAAGATGGCAACTGTTAAAGTCGAGGTATCTGTTTGCATTCACCTCCTTAAAATAGTTGGCAGTATGCGAACAGCCATCCTGAATATAGATATTTAAATCCAGGAACTCACATTTTTTGGGGGACTGATGCAGCGCTGCCTTTGGCAATTTCTGGCTCTGCTATAGCGCTTTTTTTGAGGGGGCGTGTCGGCTGCCCCTTCATCTGGCGGTCAACCTGCGCCGCCGGGACGCAGCGCCGCCGGGACCGCCTGGAGGACGTCGCTCGCAACGGGACCACTCGGGACACCGCATGGTCGGGTAAGTGATGCCGGGGGATGGGTAAGGGACACTTAGCAGAGCGGTGTGTGTCCCGATCCCCGTGATCGGGACTTACACACCGCGCTGCTAAATATTCTGATAGCGAAACGCTGCTATTAGCTAGTCAGAGTTGACCAGCTGATAGCAGCGATCGCTGGGGGGGGGGGGGGTGGGGGATGAAACCCCCCGTGGTCGCATGGTAAGATGGCTGGCTATCAGTGATAGCCACCATCTTACCGGGCGCTGCGGGATGCCGCGAGTAGCGGCAAAAATGTTCATGACGTACCTGTATGTCATGGGTCGGGAACACCTTGCCACCCATGACGTACAGGTATGTCATAGGTCGGGAAGGGGTTAATGGTATAGAGAACTGTGTCTAGTGCATTAACTCTGATTTTTTGCCCATTGAAACCAGTAGGCCCATTGTGGTCTATGGGGAAAGCTGCTGAGTTGCCCATAGCAACCAATCAGATCGCTTCTTTCATTTTTGAAAAAGTCTCTGAAAAATGAAGGAAGTAATCTGATTGGTTGCTATGGGCAACTCAGAAACTTTTCCAGGAAAATATGCTGAGTTGCCCATAGCAACCAATCAGATCGCTTCTTTCATTTTGCAAAGGCATTGTGAAAAATGAAAGAAGCAATCTGGTTGCTATGGGCAACTGCACAACTCTTCCTCTACACTGGTCTTAATGAATCTCCCCCATAGAGGGAGATTTATCAAAACCTGCCCAGAGGAAAAGTTTCTGAGTTGCCCATAGCAACCAATCAGATCGCTTCTTTCATTTTTGAAAAAGCCTCTGAAAAATGAAGGATATTTTTGAGATTTTGGAAGCTGGGATACTCACTACACCCATGCATATCTAGATAATTAAGTATGGGGGGAACTTAAATTTATTTTTTAAATCACATGGAGTTTTGACTTTACTTCATTATGGTCGAATAAAGCACTTAAAGAGTTCCTTAAAATTAAAGATTCACTCTTTTGGATGAAAAGGGGCTTATTTATGTAAATCAATTATACGCTTTAGGTCAAATAAAGTCGTTTGAAGAGATAGCCCATAAGTGTGTGGGGGGAAGACAATCACAAACATTGTTTTTTACAAATAAGTAACACAGATCATAAAGCAATAAAAGGAGAGATTGGAGATTTCAGGGATTCTATATATAAGAAAAGTTTAATTAGACTATTTCCTTATGCAAAGTTGCTGTCTGGGCATGCTGGGAGTTGTGGTTCTGCAGCGGTTGGGGGTTCACAGCTTGAAGACCACTGCTATAGAGGGTGCAAATGTATCTGAGCCCTGGAACTCAAATAATGTGAAATATGAGATGATCAAAATGGAGCCCCTGCACTAATTACTTGGGTTCTGAGGTCTGTAAGGTCCATAGTAAAAACATCAGGTTCTGTCTATAGCAGATACTAAATCATGGCAGCTCAAAGAAACAAGCAGTCATTCTGACATGTCACATGTGATGTCATAGACAGCTGGAGGCCTGACATCCCACTGACAGCCGCCCGAGCCTTCAGTCTGTTCCAGTGCGATTAGTGAGAATAGTGAGATTAGCGTCTTCTTTTTCTACTTGTCTGAAATGGAGCTAAAAGGACTGGGGTTCGTCCCCCTCCTGTTGGCGTTTTGGTGTGCGGCCTGGCTTGCCACCAGCTACATCATGACGGTCGTCCTCGGCCATGCAGCCTCGCCACTGATGAGCATCAGGTAAGATAAACAAGCAAATGATTCTTATTTCATGGGTTGGGAGTGAGGAAATATCCATAATAACATTGGTTTCTTTTCCTTCACAGTGACGTGGGAAATGTCTTTCCCGAAAGCATATTATTCAGAATTGGATTTATAGGGACGTCCATTGGCACTTTGGTACTAACCTTTCTTATTTATAAGTATATGGTTATGCATACTGAAGAGTTCAGGGGTCATCAGGTCCTGATCCAGAGGATCCTGCTGGCCATTGTGTGGGCCTCCTGTTTTTCCACAGCTGTTATGCATGTATTGTCCCCCGAAGAATATCCCAGGATACACTTTGTCAGCACGATAATTTCCATTACATGTGAAGCCTTATACTACCTTGGGCAGTCCATCCAGATGTATAAATTACCAGGAGCAAAAAAAGTCATCCACCATAGTAGATGCACCTGCTGTGGCCTGACTTTTGTCTGTGTAGTTTTCTATTTTGGATATGAAACATTAAAGGAATTATTCCATAATGATGAAGACTGGGACGAGATCCGTGAAATCCCCATCATAATCATCGAGTGGGTGATGCTTCTACTGATCCTGATAAACATCGTGACCTATTATTCCACCATGCAGAGGTTATTGTTGACCGTCTCCAGAAACAGCTGCACACTCTCTCTTAGAGTAAAAATTGATGACTTCGGGGTGTAGACCACCACGGGGGCCATCAAGTGGACTTCTGGGAGAGATACTGCACAGGACACGGAAAACATCTAAAGAAGAATAACTGGGGGACTACATATGGTGCCAGTAATCATGACACAATAATATGAGCTGGTGATATTACCTATACAAAAAATAAATAAAAAAAAATTATAAAAAAATATTGGTGTGTGAAGTGTAATACCTAGTTAGAAAAACAGAATCAAATTCATCATTATAACCCCCCTCTGCATTACCCTGTTTATTATTTTTCAAGCAAGCACTTTGTTCTAATTCGTCCACTCTCTGGCGTGCTCCTTGTATAAGGGGTTTGGGATACCCTTTTTGTTTAAAACGATCCTCCAGGTTCTCTAGTTGTTGTAGGTATTTTTGTGTGGAAGAACAATTCCTTCGGATTCTTTTCATTTGACCGAATGGAATGTTCTTCTTCCATTATTTAAGATGGCAACTGTTAAAGTCGAGGTATCTGTTTGCATTCACCTCCTTAAAATAGTTGGCAGTATGCGAACAGCCATCCTGAATATAGATATTTAAATCCAGGAACTCACATTTTTTGGGGGACTGATGCAGCGCTGCCTTTGGATATCTCTGGCTCTGCCATAGCGCTTTTTTTGAGGGGGCGTGTCGGCTGCCCCTTCGTCTGGTGGTCAACACTAGTGTTGCTCGCAAATATTCGCAATGCGCGAATTCGCGAATATTCGCCAATATAGCACTATATATTCGAAATTACGAATATTGTTTTTTTTTTTTTCACAATACACATCACAGTGATCATCCCTCTCTGCTTCCAGCTTGTGTGGTGTAAAGAAGGCTCTAATACTACTGTGTGAGACTGGCGTATGAATTTTCGCATATGGGAAAATTTGCTTATGCACATTTTCATTTATGCAAATTTTCGCATATGCAAAAATATTACGCGAATATTACGAATATGCGAATTTAGCGAATATATGACGAATATTTGTCCATATATACGCGAAATATCGCGAATTCGAATATGGCCTATGCTGCTCAACACTAGTCAACACGCGCTATCTGGCCAGCGAGCCAGGGCCCCGTACAGGAGATCACGGGGCCCCCCAGCAGTCGGACACCCCACAATCTGAAATGTATCCCCTATCCTTGGGATAGGGGATGTTTTTCAACACTGCACTACTCCTTTAATGGCCTCCAAAATGAAGTTCCTCTGATGTATGGGCATCAAGGGATCTTCCACTAAAAAAGATCACACAGCTTCCACTCCTCTGTCATGTGGGATGTTACTATATAATGAAGCAATATCTAGCTTTGCCCACATATAGTCCTCTTCCCGTATGATATCTTTCAATAGGGTTAATAAACGCCCATTTATCTCTGAGGTATGCTGGTAAAGACACCGCACATTTCTGTAACTGATGGTCTATATATTCAGATAAACATCTGGCAACTATCGGGCGAACAGGTGTTTTTTTTTTCGGTCTTTATGTACATTAGGTAGAAAATAAAAATAAGGTACATTTGGTTTGGGGTTAAATATATATCATGTTTTTCCCTCTTAAAGGGGTACTACGCACCAAGACATCTTATCCCCTCTCCAAAGGACCCCCGTGATCTCGGTTGCGGCACCCTGTTGTCATCACTGCACAGAGAATACAGGGGCCAGCACATCGGCATAGCCATTGACTGTCCTGGCATGCTGGGAGTTTTGCTACAGCTGGAACTCTTTTTATTAGAAAAATATAAAACTTTTACAAAACACAAATACAATGCTTAATCAGCTGAAACATAAGGATGAAAAAGTAACAAATATAAACTCTTTGTTACAGAATAAAAGGACCTACCTAACCAACCAGCCCAGCTTAACTCAACTACCAAATAATGCCTGATACTACTAATTCTTACCTATTATCCTTCCAAACACACACACATACACACACACATTAATTACCAACAAAACATAAATATAGCTTTCCTTAATTAAGTTTTAACTGAAAACATCCGAATAGGAAACTTATCCCCACATACCATACACAAAATGCATTAAACAAAAATAAATAGGGCTAACTGCCATAAAAATAATAAGGAAATAAATAAAATAATTCCATCTTGGAAATACCATTAATTTTACACACAGACAACAACCAATACTCACAATACATATTAGATCATAACAACGAAAAAAATAAAAAAATAAAATAAAGTAAAAAAAAATAAAAAAAATTATAATAAAAAGAGGGCTTATTGCCATAACTAAAAATAATTCCAACTTGGAAATTTCATTTATTTATTTATTTTTTCCCCTTTCTCCTTTCCCTTCTCTTTAAACTATAGTAACACACACATGCATGGATACATTACCATAAGGGGGAAAAAATAAACACAATAATATCAACTAAAAGCTGGTCCGACTGCCTTTACCCAACAATGAGGTATAACACTATACAAAAATACATAAAACTATTTATACTTATGAAATACATGTAAACAAGAATAAAACCTAAAGAAAAATAACCTACACTATGAACTCTCCCATCACCCACACCACTCCCACTGGACATGGTCAGAGTTCGTGTATCACAGTGTTTTTTTATTTTTTTTTTACTGAAACAGTCATTGTCCATAAACTGACCCAAGTCAGACCCAAAGCATCACCCCCTCCCCCCAACAACCCCCACCCAACTTAAAATTAATCCCCCCCCCCCACTATTATTAACTAACTCAACAATGTACTAATTCACTACAACCACAGAAATAATATGAAAAACAAAGTAATACAGTACTTCAAACCCCCACCAGGCCCAAGATTGGTTGCCTGCAAGCCCTTTACATTCAAATTACAGAAAACAAAACAAAAAGCTAGAGTGACATGCATAGCCCACCACCAGGAAGAAGGATGGCAATCCTGATAAAACTAAGTTTCAAAATGCTTACCCTATGAACCTTACTTCTAACCCTATCGCTATCCCTTCATAAAACTGACCCTATACTCACCCTAACATCTATATACTGTCCCTAACCAAAATTAAGGTACATCAAAAGAAAACCCTCTCCACAGGAGAGAAGCCCTACTGGTACCAAGACTGCCATACTCCAAAGACCTGATCTTCCCGAGGTCACCAGTGATGTTCCTACATACCTCCACCTCGGAGAGGACTTTCTGTTGGGTCGATACTAAGCACCGTGCATTCCACGTGTAGTACCTAACCACTAAGCTTACTAAGAATAAAGTGCCCCGATCACGGCCACCCAGGTTCCTGAATGCCCCATAAGCCCACTCCGGATAGGAAAGGCCGGCAAGTTGACTCCAGCCGATGGAAGCACCCACCCTGTTGTAAACCCCTATATTAAAGGGACAATGAAGCAGGAAGTGGTCCATGCTTTCCAGCGTGTCCCCGTACTCTTCTCGGGGACATCCCCGGTCATCAGAGTTCCTGTACTTCAGGTTGTCCCTCACATATAGCTTCCCCTGAAAGCAGCGCCAGGCCAAGTCCCAAAACTTCTGGGGGATCCTTTTCATATTTAAAAGATGCAATCCCACCGTCAGATCCCGACCTGGGCAGTCCCTGAGCGCCAGAGGCTTCTGGAAGTGGGTCAACAGAACCCGTTTGTCAAGGAACTGCCTTGACTGGGTCCTGATCTCCCACACTCCCAGACCCCACCGACGTATCGCCTTCAGAGTCGGGGTAGCGTAAGCCGGAAGATATCCATGTGGTGTACGGAGGTCCTTCACTTGCCCTCCTGTCTCCCATTCCTGGAAGAAAGGCCGAAACCATTCCCTGCAGGAGAGTACCCACGGAGGAGCCCTCTCTGACCAGAGGTTTGCAATGTTGGCTTTCAAGAAGGTGTTCGTTAAGAACACCACAGGGTTTACCATAGATAAACCCCCTAGTCTCCTCGTGCGGTACGTAACCTCCCTCTTGACTAGGTTCAACCTGTTCCCCCATAACAGTTGGAAAAACAGGCTGTAGACCCTAGTGTAGTAAGCCTCTGGTAAAATACATACGCTGCCCAGATAGATAAACAAGGGGAGCAGGTACGATTTGATCAGGTGTACCCTTTCCCTGAGGGTCATAGACCAACCCTTCCACTGGTCCACCCTCTGAGTGGCATCCTGGAGCTTACCATCCCAGTTTTTGGTGGGATAATCATCCTGGCCGAATGTGATGCCCAAAACTTTTGCTGAGTCTTGGGGCCCTGGAAGGGTGTCCGGGAGATCAAACGTGGGGTCTCCCCCTCCCAGCCAGAGACTCTCACACTTATCCTGGTTGATCTTAGACCCGGATGCCTCCGAGTAGCGGTCCACTTCCGACATCACCACATCGGCCTCCTCTCTCGAGGAGAGGAAAATGGTGACATCATCAGCGTACGCCACCACTCTCTGGGCGACACCCGGCTCCGCCAGAATCATCCTGACTCCCGCCAATGGTCCGCAACTCACCCTCCTAAGGAAGGGATCGATCGCAAATACATATAAGAGCGGGCTCAAAGGACAACCCTGACGGACTCCAGACCCCACCTCAAAGAGCGGCCAGACCACCCGTTCACCAGCGGGAAACTCTCTGCCCCTGCATACAAGATCTTAAGCCAATTAACAAAAGTACACGGTAAGCCATATCTCAGGAGGACGGACCAGAGGTAGTCATGGTTCACTCGATCAAATGCTTTGGCCTGATCCAAGGAAAAGTAAGTACCCCTTCCAGAGACCCGCACTACTCCGCTCCACTGCCTCCCTGACACTGAGGACAGCACTTAAGGTGCTTCGGCCTGGAACAGAGCAGTGCTGAGCCCCCGAAAGGAGCCGGGGTGCAAACTTCACCAGCCGATTAAACAGTATCTTGGCCAGAAGCTTCCTGTCTGTAGGTGCGAGTAGAAGGATCTGACGACCTCCAGGATCCCTGATCTGGACCGATTCAGAGATCCCGTACTATCAATCAGTCCTGAGACTACTTTACTACTCACTGACATCTTGCAGTTCCTGTAAGGGTCGGGCGAGCGGTACTTCCCGTAATCCCTCTCAAAAACCAAAGATGCTTGCCTATCGTACTGACACCTCATCAGCAAGGACTTCACTCTGGAGATATCCTCTCGGCTACCTCCAGTCGAGACGAGAAGCTCGAGTTTCCTCCTCAGTCCCTGATACAGGCGATACCTGTTTAGGGACCTGAGGCTCGAGAGCTGGCGGAAGAACCCCGCAACCTGCTTCTTGAATATCTCCCACCACTCAGACTTACTACTACAAAAGTCCAGTAAAGGTACCTGACTTTGAAGAAAATCCTCAAAGGACTGTCTTATCTCTGTTTCCTCCAGGAGGGACAAATTCAGCTTCCAATAACCTTTTCCCATCCGGGGGGTCTCTGAAACATTCAGGGAAAACAAAATCATACAGTGGTCGGAGAACTCCACCTCAACCACGGACACTGCGGAAGAGACGGCTTCCTCCTTTAAATAAAACCTGTCTATCCTAGACCTGCTGCTACCTCGATGAAAGGTGAAACCCGCGTGGCCTGAGGGGCTCCGGATGTGGGCATCCTCTAGGCGAGCTTCACTGACTATATTACTAAGGGCCACACAGTCATAAGCCAGCCGATCATTGGAACCTCTCCTATCTTGGGACCTCGTGACATTATTGAAGTCCCCTCCAAAGATCACTTGCCGGCTAGTAAAAAGAAAGGGTTTAATCCTCATAAAGAGATCCTTACGGCCCCACTTTGTTTGTGGGGTGTAGATGTTAATGAGCCGGAGCTCTTGTCCCTTCATGAAGACATCTAAGATCAGGCACCTCCCCATTTCTAACTCAATGACCCGTCTGCATTCGACCGGAGCGGTAAAAAGGACCGCCACCCCACTATACGGCTCAGCCACAAGAGACCAGTGGGAGGGGCCGCGCCTCCACTCTCTTCTGGCTTTCACCAGAGAGGCTAGATCTGACAACCTGGTCTCCTGTAAAAAGAAAATGTCGGCTTCAACACGGCCGAGAAAATCAAAGGCTGCGAATCTAGCCGTATCAGACTTTATACTGGCACAATTAATAGATGCCAGCGTCAATGGGGTGAGTGCTGCCATCCTGGGTAATTGAGTTAGACGGCCTTACCCATTATTTTTTCTTGCCCTTCTTCTTCACCGCCTCATCCCCTGAAGAAGAAGGAGCATTCTTACTTTCTTTAGATCTCTTTTTTGACTCAGACTGATCCATCTGGCTCCCATCTCCATCTGGCCCTGAGTTAGCCCTGCCCTCCGAGGAAGATGCCTCAACAGGACAGGACCCAGTTCCCCCTGGAGGCTCCAATCCCTCAGGCACCCCATCCTCGCCACCCCCCTCCAATGAGGGGGAGGAGATGGTATCAAGGACAAGGTACCTGTTCGATAGGTCAATCAGAAGGGGGGCAGGTAAGCTTCCTTTTAGGACCTGGCCTTTAGCACCTGAAATAGAGGACTGAGACTTCCCCTTTACAACTTTTTTGCCCTTGTCTTTTTTCGGCCTTTCCCTCCCCTCCTCATCCACACTTTTATAGTGGGAGGAATCAGAAAAGATCAGCCTCTTTGCCTTCCTCTTCGCGAATCCTCCTAATCTCCTCATCCAACACACCATCCCCCAGGGTCTCAGCAACATCTGGGCTAGTGACAGGAGCAGGGCCAGGAGCTACCCCCGCCACCTGAGAACTCTCCAGCTCCCTGCTCCTTCTGCGGTTTTCCTCTCGCCTTAGTTTGGCAGGCCCCTTCTTGCTCTTCATTAACCCTTTTGCTCCTTCACCCATGCCCGTACCCTCCCCAGCCGGGGCAACCCTAAAGCTCTCCCCAGCTGGAGCGGCCACCAAACGGGAAAAGGCGCTGGGGCAACGCTTGAAAGGGTGTCCTAGGACAACACACAGATGACACCGGATCTGCCCACAGGATGCAGCCAAATGACCAGCCCCACCACAAAAAGCGCAAACTTGCACAGTGCAGGCTGCGCTAAAATGGGTAGGACTACCACACCTGTGGCAGACTTTAGGCTGCCCCTGGTAGAAGACTTGGATTCTGTCACGTCCGAGTAAGGCTGCCGATGGGATGTGGGCAACTGTGCTCCCTGAACGCCTAAGTTTGACGGAAAACGTCCAGGCCCCAGACCAGATCCCGTGCTCATCAAGATTTTTCTTGGGCATGTCCGTCACATCCCCATAACGACCGAGCCAGGTCATGATGTCGTAGCAAGACAGCGACTCGTTACGGGTCAAAACGGTCACTCTCTTGGTTTGGTTCTGCCGGGATATCGCTTTTACAGCGAAATCCCGCCAGCCGGGCTCGTTCTTCACCATCTCGTAATTCGACCAGAAAAGTTCAAGACCCTCTGGCCGAACAAAGCTGATGTCGAACTCAGAAGAACCATAGGGGTGAATCAGGGCAAAGATGTCACTCGCCCTGAACTCCATCTGAAGGAGGAGCTCAACCACCCTTGCCCGGGGCGGGCACGCTGTCACGATGCCGGCTGGCAGGTAGTGGATCCTCTGTGCCAGAGAGGGATTGGCGTGGACCGTGCTAGTGGATCGGTTCTAAGTCACTACTGGTTTTCACCAGAGCCCGCCGCAAAGCGGGATGGTCTTGCTGCGGCGGTAGTGACCAGGTCGTATCCACTAGCAACGGCTCAACCTCTCTGACTGCTGAAGATAGGCGCGGTACAAGGGAGTAGACAGAAGCAAGGTCGGACGTAGCAGAAGGTCGGGGCAGGCAGCAAGGATCGTAGTCAGGGGCAACGGCAGGAGGTCTGGAACACAGGCTAGGAACACACAAGGAAACGCTTTCACTGGCACAATGGCAACAAGATCCGGCGAGGGAGTGCAGGGGAAGTGAGGTATAAATAAGGAGTGCACAGGTGAACACACTAATTAGAACCACTGCGCCAATCAGCGGCGAAGTGGCCCTTTAAATCGCAAAGACCCGGCGCGCGCGCGCCCTAGGGAGCGGGGCCGCGCGCGCCGGGACAGGACCGACGGAGAGCGAGTCAGGTACGGGAGCCGGGGTGCGCATCGCGAGCGGGCGCCACCCGCATCGCGAATCGCATCCCGGCTGGAGGCGGTATCGCAGCGCCCCGGGTCAGTGGATCTGACCGGAGCGCTGCAGTGACGAGAGTGTAGCGAGCGCTCCGGGGAGGAGCGGGGACCCGGAGCGCTCGGCGTAACAGTACCCCCCCCCTTGGGTCTCCCCCTCTTCTTAGAGCCTGAGAACCTGAGGACCAGACTTTTGTCTAGAATATTGTCCTCAGGTTCCCAGGATCTCTCTTCTGGACCACAACCCTCCCAATCAACTAAAAAAAAAGTTTTCCCTCTGACCTTCTTGGATGCCAGAATCTCTTTGACGGAGAAGATGTCCGAGGAGCCGGAAACAGGAGTGGGGGAAACAAGTTTGGGAGAGAAACGGTTGATGATAAGTGGTTTAAGAAGAGAAACGTGAAAGGCATTAGGGATACGAAGAGAAGGAGGAAGAAGAAGTTTGTAAGAGACAGGATTAATCTGGCACAAAATTTTGAAAGGACCAAGATAGCGTGGTCCCAACTTGTAGCTAGGGACACGGAAGCGGACATATTTAGCGGAGAGCCATACCTTGTCTCCAGGAGAAAAAATGGGAGGAGCTCTTCTTTTCTTATCAGCAAACTTCTTCATGCGTGATGAAGCCTGTAAGAGAGAATTTTGGGTCTCTCTCCATATGGTGGAAAGATCACGAGAAATTTCATCCACAGCGGGCAGACCAGAGGGCAAGGGGGTAGGGAGGGGAGGAAGAGGGTGACGGCCGTACACCACGAAAAATGGGGATTTGGAGGAAGATTCAGAGACTCTGAAGTTATACGAGAATTCGGCCCATGGTAGAAGATCTGCCCAATCATCCTGGCGGGAGGAAACAAAATGTCGTAAATAATCACCCAAGACCTGGTTAATTCTTTCTACTTGTCCATTGGATTGAGGATGATATGCAGAAGAAAAGTTTAATTTAATTTAATCTTGAGTTGTTTACAGAGAGCCCTCCAGAATTTTGACACGAATTGGGCGCCTCTATCCGAGACGATCTGCGTGGGCAACCCGTGAAGACGAAAAATGTGTACAAAAAATTGTTTAGCCAACTGAGGCGCTGAAGGAAGACCAGGAAGAGGGATGAAATGTGCCATTTTGGAGAATCGATCAACGACCACCCAAACAACAGTGTTGCCACGGGATGGGGGTAAGTCTGTAATAAAATCCATACCAATCAGAGACCAAGGCTGTTCGGGGACAGGCAGAGGATGAAGAAAACCAGCGGGCTTCTGGCGAGGAGTCTTATCCCGGGCACAGACAGTGCAGGCTCGCACAAAGTCCACGACATCCGTCTCCAGAGTCGGCCACCAATAGAAGCGAGAGATGAGTTGCACAGATTTCTTGATGCCTGCATGACCTGCGAGATGGGAGGAGTGACCCCATTTGAGGATTCCGAGGCGTTGGCGTGGAGAGACGAAGGTCTTTCCTGGAGGAGTTTGCCTGATGGAGGCTGGAGAAGTGGAAATCAGGCAGTCAGGAGGAATGATGTGTTGCGGAGAGAGTTCAACTTCCGAAGCATCCGAGGAACGAGAGAGAGCATCGGCCCTAATGTTCTTATCGGCAGGCCGAAAGTGAATTTCAAAATTAAATCGGGCAAAGAACAGAGACCACCTGGCCTGGCGAGGATTCAGCCGTTGGGCAGACTGGAGATAGGAGAGGTTCTTGTGATCGGTGTAAATAATAACTGGAAATCTTGATCCCTCCAGCAGATGCCTCCATTCCTCAAGTGCTAATTTAATGGCTAGAAGCTCTCAATCCCCGATGGAGTAGTTCCTCTCCGCCGGAGAGAAGGTCCTAGAAAAAAAACCACAAGTAACAGCATGCCCGGAAGAATTTTTTTGTAGAAGGACCGCTCCAGCTCCTACAGAGGAGGCATCAACCTCCAATAGGAAGGGTTTAGATGGGTCAGGTCTGGAGAGCACGGGAGCCGAAGAAAAGGCAGACTTGAGCCGTTTAAAGGCGTCTTCCGCTTGAGGAGGCCAAGACTTGGGATTGGCATTTTTTTTGGTTAAAGCCACGATAGGAGCCACACCGGTAGAAAAATGTGGAATAAATTGCCTGTAATAATTGGCGAACCCCAAAAAACGTTGGATAGCACGGAGTCCGGAGGGGCGTGGCCAATCTAAGACGGCAGAGAGTTTGTCTGGATCCATTTGTAGTCCCTGGCCAGAGACCAAGTATCCTAGGAAAGGAAGAGATTGGCATTCAAACAGACATTTCTCTATCTTGGCATAAAGTTGATTGTCACGAAGTCTCTGAAGAACCATACGGACATGCTGGCGGTGTTCTTCTAGATTGGCAGAAAAAATCAGGATATCGTCCAGATATACAACAACACAGGAGTATAAGAGATCACGAAAAATTTCATTAACAAAGTCTTGGAAGACGGCAGGGGCGTTGCACAGGCCAAAGGGCATGACCAGATACTCAAAGTGTCCATCTCTAGTGTTAAATGCCGTTTTCCATTCATCCCCCTCTCTGATGCGGATGAGATTATAAGCACCTCTTAAGTCCAGTTTGGTAAAAATGTGGGCACCTTGGAGGCGATCAAAGAGTTCAGAGATGAGGGGTAGGGGGTAGCGGTTCTTTACCGTGATTTTATTAAGACCGCGGTAGTCAATGCAAGGACGTAGAGAGCCATCTTTTTTGGACACAAAGAAAAATCCGGCTCCGGCAGGAGAGGAGGATTTACGGATAAAGCCCTTTTTTAAATTTTCCTGGATGTACTCAGACATAGCAAGAGTCTCTGGGGCGGACAGAGGATAAATTCTGCCCCGGGGTGGAGTAGTGCCCGGGAGGAGGTCAATAGGACAATCATAAGGCCTGTGAGGAGGTAGAGTCTCAGCTTGTTTTTTGCAAAAAACATCCGCAAAGTCCATATAGGCCTTAGGGAGACCGGTTACAGGGGGAACCACAGAGTCACGGCAAGGGGTACTGGGAACCGGTTTTAGGCAGTCCTTGAAACAAGAGGGCCCCCAACTCTTGATCTCCCCAGTGGACCAATCCAGGGTTGGGGAATGGAGTTGAAGCCAGGGTAGTCCAAGGAGAATTTCGGAAGTGCAATTGGGGAGGACCAAAAATTCAATCTTCTCGTGATGAGGTCCGATGCACATTAGAAGGGGCTCCGTGCGGAAACGTATGGTACAGTCCAATCTTTCATTGTTTACACAATTGATGTAGAGGGGTCTGGCGACACTGGTCACCGGGATGTTGAACCTGTTGACGAGAGAGGCCAAAATAAAATTTCCTGCAGATCCGGAATCCAAGAAGGCCATAGTAGAGAAGGAGAAGGCAGAGGCAGATATCCGCACAGGCACAGTAAGACGTGGAGAAGCAGAGTAGACATCAAGGACTGTCTCACCTTTGTGCGGAGTCAGCGTACGTCTTTCCAGGCGGGGAGGACGGATAGGACAATCCTTCAGGAAGTGTTCGGTACTGGCACAGTACAGGCAGAGATTCTCCATGCGGCGTCGTGTCCTCTCTTGAGGTGTCAGGCGAGACCGGTCGACCTGCATAGCCTCCACGGCGGGAGGCACAGGAACGGATTGCAGGGGACCAGAGGAGAGAGGAGCCGGGGAGAAAAAACGCCTCGTGCGAACAAAGTCCATATCCTGGCGGAGCTCCTGACGCCTTTCGGAAAAACGCATGTCAATGCGAGTGGCTAGATGAATGAGTTCATGTAGGTTAGCAGGGATTTCTCGTGCGGCCAGAACATCTTTAATGTTGCTGGATAGGCCTTTTTTAAAGGTCGCGCAGAGGGCCTCATTATTCCAGGATAATTCTGAAGCAAGAGTACGGAATTGTACGGCGTACTCGCCAACGGAAGAATTACCCTGGACCAGGTTCAACAGGGCAGTCTCAGCAGAAGAGGCTCGGGCAGGTTCCTCAAAGACACTTCGAATTTCCGAGAAGAAGGAGTGTATAGAGGCAGTGACGGGGTCATTGCGGTCCCAGAGCGGTGTGGCCCATGACAGAGCTTTTCCAGACAGAAGGCTGACTACGAAAGCCACCTTAGACCTTTCAGTAGGAAACTGGTCCGACATCATCTCCAAGTGCAGGGAACATTGGGAAAGAAAGCCACGGCAGAATTTAGAGTCCCCATCAAATTTATCCGGCAAGGATAGTCGTAGACCAGAAGCGGCCACTCGCTGCGGAGGAGGTGCAGGAGCTGGCGGAGGAGATGATTGCTGAAGCTGTGGTAGTAGCTGCTGTAGCATCACGGTCAGTTGAGACAGCTGTTGGCCTTGTTGCGCTATCTGTTGTGACTGCTGGGCGACCACCGTGGTGAGGTCGGCGACAACTGGCAGAGGAACTTCAGCGGGATCCATGGCCGGATCTACTGTCACGATGCCGGCTGGCAGGTAGTGGATCCTCTGTGCCAGAGAGGGATTGGCGTGGACCATGCTAGTGGATCGGTTCTAAGTCACTACTGGTTTTCACCAGAGCCCGCCGCAAAGCGGGATGGTCTTGCTGCGGCGGTAGTGACCAGGTCGTATCCACTAGCAACGGCTCAACCTCTCTGACTGCTGAAGATAGGCGCGGTACAAGGGAGTAGACAGAAGCAAGGTCGGACGTAGCAGAAGGTCGGGGCAGGCAGCAAGGATCGTAGTCAGGGGCAACGGCAGGAGGTCTGGAACACAGGCTAGGAACACACAAGGAAACGCTTTCACTGGCACAATGGCAACAAGATCCGGCGAGGGAGTGCAGGGGAAGTGAGGTATAAATAAGGAGTGCACAGGTGAACACACTAATTAGAACCACTGCGCCAATCAGCGGCGAAGTGGCCCTTTAAATCGCAAAGACCCGGCGCGCGCGCGCCCTAGGGAGCGGGGCCGCGCGCGCCGGGACAGGACCGACGGAGAGCGAGTCAGGTACGGGAGCCGGGGTGCGCATCGCGAGCGGGCGCCACCCGCATCGCGAATCGCATCCCGGCTGGAGGCGGTATCGCAGCGCCCCGGGTCAGTGGATCTGACCGGAGCGCTGCAGTGACGAGAGTGTAGCGAGCGCTCCGGGGAGGAGCGGGGACCCGGAGCGCTCGGCGTAACACACGCATCTTTACCCCTCCAAATCAGACGGGCCACATTCCTACGGTTACTATCCTGCCCGAGAGTCGGGAGGGACCACATCACCTCCCCATTCTGTTCTTGGAAGGCACCCAGACCATGCCTCTCTATCCAAAAAGACAGGTCAACCGAACCCCTCCCTTCTACCTCAATTGACCTATCACCCTTACGCAGAGCCTCCAGGAGGCGCCGCTGCAAGTGACCCCCAGAACCAGATGGAGACGGAGACCCTCTTGATTCCCCGGCAGCGACGCTGGCATAGCTTCTAGCAGTCGCCACCAGGGGGGCAGCCGAACCAGCCCCTACTTCCTCAGTACTCTTTACTGATCCAGTGACATCCCTTTGCCTGCCACCAGCACTCTTCTCTTGCACACCGATAGCATCCCTCTCTTGTACACCTCTAGCACCCCTCTCTCGCACACCGCTAGCATCCCTTTCTTGCACACCGCTAGCACCCCTCTCTCGCACACCGCTAGCACCCCTCTCTTGCACACCGCTAGCACCCCTCTCTTGCACACCGCTAGCACCCCTCTCTTGCACACCGCTAGCACCCCTCTCTTGCACACCGCTAGCACCCCTCTCTAGTACACCTCTAATGCCCCACTCTTGCACACTGCTAACATTTTCATGCAACATACCATCACCAAAATTTTCACTCTCTTTTGCACTCTTCCCTTTCACACTATTATCCTGGCTAAACTTTCCTGAGCTGGCCGGGTTATTTGCGTATGCCACGGGGGTTTGTGCTGCTGGTCCCGCCCCCGATGACCGCTTTTTCGGTTCTGGCGATGTTACTTCCAGTTCCAGTGATGACACTTCCTTCAACGCCGATGATGTTCCCAGTGAGAACTGCTTCACACTGGGTGGGATCTGTCCCTCCGGACGCACCCCCACCCCTCCTACAGCAGCCGACGTGGAGGGATTCCCCACAGCGTCAGTGCAACCTTCAGGAGCCACCTTACCCGACCGCCCGGGCTTTTCTACCAATCCAGACGCATGGACACTCCCCCCCCTCACAGAGGAGTGCCCTGCTACGCCCAGATCGCTCGGGGGACCGCCCCCCGAGCAGACAGCAACATCACCAAGCTCCGGCACTAGGACACGCCCCCTGCCCACCTGGGGTGGTCCTGCAGCATCGGAGTCGCCCACCTTAAGCCTGTCCTGCCCTTCCCTACCGACTGGACAGGCGGCTCCTTGGCGTCTGCAGCCATCTTAGAAACCTTATCCACCATGTACCCCCCATTCTGGCCCCGCTTTACAGCAAAAGCGGGGTCGGGCAGACTGGGGGGCCCACCAGCCTGAACCACCTTTTCAGATGGCCCAGACTGCTGGAGAGAAGAATAAACAAGTCTGGTGACCTCTCCTTTTTTCCTTTTATTTCTCCTCTTCCTCTTGCCCTTCACCTCAGTATCTGGGCCTAAGTCATTTCCAAATGATAAGTTCTCAAAATGGGTAGGTGACTCTTGGAGCACAATCGCCTTCAGCAATCCACCACCAATTAACCCATTGCTGCTGCCGCTGTCGTCACTGCTGTCATCTGACGTTACAGGCAGGGCTACCTGAGCAGGATTTATGTATGAACTCTGGGTTGTGTCCTCCTCCTCTATTTCACTCTCCTCTGCACCACCATCTTGCTTCTCTTTAGCACCTTCCTCAGCACTGTCCTCTCTTTCTCCACCACCATCTTCCTCCACACTGTCCTCCTCAGCACTGTTCTCTCTTTCTCCTCCACCATCCACCTCCACACCATCCTCCTCTGCACTGCTTTCGCTGTGACTGACCTCCTCCTCTCTTTCTGGGTTCTGCTGGCCTCTGAACCGACTTTCATTGCAGAGTTTTTCTCTGAAGATACCAGCCCCTTCCATGATCTCCATCCTCACCCTTTCTACCTCCTCAACCTCTTTTTTCAGGGTGCGCACTTTAGCCGAATACACTGGCCTTCGATTTTTTGAGGTGTAATCAGCCTGGTAACGGGCAAATTTTAAGTCCTCTCTTAGCCCACGAAGCATTTTGCCAAGACACTCATACTCCGCCATTTTTGCTTGGATTCGGGACCCAAAAGTGGCCAAAGACTCCCTGGGACCCAATGCCCCCCATTGCTGGGGTTCAGAGGTACCTTGCCTCCCCATGTTTCTCCTCAACTCCTCACCTTCATGCAGGTCTTTACCTGCAGCCTTGCTTGTAGCCTTCCTTGCAGCCTTGCGGCTTCCAGATATGGACGGTGGAGTTGGTTCTGCATTTCTGCGGATCCTGGAGGATCTCCGTACCCCATCCTGGGAGTTGGCCGTTGCAATGTCACCTCCACCTCCCGCCGGCCTGGTAAGGGAGATGGGGACGTTGGGGTTCATGCAGGGAAACCCTTCCCCGAAGGCTGCCACAAACCTGGGGGGGGGGGGGGGGGGAGGGCTGGTGAAAATCCTGCTGCTCTCTGGTTCTCTGGTTCTCCTGGAGCTGACGATCACACAACCACACCCTGAACAGGAAGTAGTGCAACAGCTGGAGACACCCTATTTGGAAAGCACTGCTGTAGGGTAATTTGGTGGTGGATGCAAATCCCTAATTTAGGCCTCAAATGCACATGGTGCTCTTTCACTTTGGAGCCCTCTCATATTTCAAGGCAACAGTTTTTGGTTACAAATTTTTTTTCTCTTCTTTTACCCCTTAAGAAAAGGTAAATTTTGGGTCTACACCAGCATGTTAGTGTAAACAGAGTGTACCATATACATTTGAGGCCTAAATTGGTGATTTGCACAGGGGTGGCTGGTAGTTACAGCAGTTCTGACATAAACATAAAAAACACCCATATGTGACCCCCATTTAGAAAACTACACCCCTCACGTAAAGTAACAAGGGGTATAGTGAGCCTTAACATCCCACAGGTGTTTGACAAATTTTTGTTAAAGTTGGAGGTGAAAATAAAAAAATGTATATTTTTTTCCCTAAAATGCTATTGTTACCCCAATTTTATCATTTTCACAAGGGGTAATAGGAAAAAAAGCCCAGCAAAATTTGTAACCCCATCTCTTCTGAGTCAGAAAATACCCCACATGTGGATGTAAAGTGCTCTGCGGGTGAACTACAGGGCTCAGAAGAGAAGGAGCACCATTGGGCTTTTGGAGAGAGAATCTGGCTGAAATTGAAGGCCATGTGCGTTTAGGCCTCCATGGTGCCAGAACAGTGAACCCCCCCCCCCCCACACACACACACACACACACACACATGTGACCCCATTTTGGAAACTACACCCCTAATAAGAAGTGCAGTGAGCATTTACATCTCACAGGTGTCTGATAGATTTTTTTGAGCAGTGGTCTGCCAAAAGAAAAATGAAAATTTTTCATTTGCACAGCCCACTGTTCCAAAGATCTGTCAAATGCCAGTGGGGTTTAACCCCTTAAGGAACCAGCCCATTTTCACCTTAAGGACCCAGCCATTTTTGCACATCTGACCATTGTCATTTTAAGCATTAATAACTCTGGGATACTTTTACTTTTCATTCTGATTCTGACATTGTTTTTTCGTGACATATTCTACTTCATGTTAGTGGTAAATTTTTGTCGAGGCTTGCATCATTTCTTGGTGAAAAATTCCAAAATTTGATGAAAAAATTGAAAATTTAGCATTTTTCTAACTTTGAAGCTCTCTGCTTGTAACAAAAACAGACATTCCAAATAAATAATATATTGATTCACAGATACAATATGTCTACTTTATATTTTCATCATAAAGTTGACAGGTTTTAACTTTTAGAAGATATCAGAGGGCTTCAAAGTTCAGCAGCACTTTTCCAATTTTTCACAACATTTTCTAAATTGGAATTTTTCAGGGACCAGTTCAGTTTTGAAGTGGATTTGAAGGGCCTTCATATTAGAAATACCCCACAAATGACCACATTATAAAAACTGCACCCCTCAAAGTATCCAAAATGACATTTGGGTAAGTGTGTTAACCCTTTAGGTGTTTCACAGGAATAGCAGCAAAGTGAAGGAGGAAATTCAAAATCTCCATTTTTTTACACTCGCATGTTCTTGTAGACCCAGTTTTTGAATTTTTACAAGGGGTAATAGGAGAAAAAGCCCCCCAAAATTTGTAACCCAATTTCTCTAGAGTAAGGAAATACCTCATATGTGTATGTAAAGTGTTCGGCTGGTGCAGTAGAGGGCTCAGAAGGGAAGGAGCAACAATGGGATTTTGGAGAGTGAATTTTTGCTGAAATGGTTTTTGGGGGGCATGTCACATTTTGGAAGCCCCTATGGTGCCAGAAGAGCAGAAAACCCCCACATGGCATACCATTTTGGAAACTACACCCCTCAAGCCACGTACCAAGGGGTCCAGTGAGCCTTAACACCCCACAGGTCTTTTACGACTTTTCGTTAAATTTGGATGTGTAAATGAAAAAAAAAAAAAAAAAAGTTTCACTTCCAGGCAGTGGAAGAGAGGTGGTTGTGGTTGTGATAAATATAAAGCAAATACACTATGTTGAGCTAGCGATTGTTTGTCTGTATACAAGAGTGTGAAGCATACAAGTGAGTGAGTATAAAAGTGAGGGGACTTAAAATTAAGGGACTTTAAATTCAGGAAGTTTAAATTGAAATATTTGATTTTTTTTTCTTTTCTGTTAATTTTTGCAATCCCCAAATCTAGTATGACCTCCATGTTGGAAAAGGCAGTCCAGTGTGCATCTTGCGCAATGTATGCAATCCTTGAACAACAGTTTGAGGGTGCATATTGTTGTGCGAGATGTGTGCGAGTTGCTCATTTAGAAGCCCAGATCCTGGATCTAGAGGAGCAACTGGCAACACTGAGATGCATTGACAACCCGCAGAGTAGTCTCCTGCTCACTGAGCAGGTACTCTCTGCGGTCGAGGTGGGGATGGATAGTGGGACGGAGGGGCAGGACAGTCAGGCAGTTAGCTGGGTTACAGTTAGAAAACGGGGTAGAGGGAAAAGTGTCAGGGAGGCTAGTCCTGAACTGGCACACCCCAACAAGTTTGCCCAGTTGGCAGATGAGGGGGATGTCATTTCAGAGCTAGCGGTACTGCAGCAGGACTCTGCCTCTGACCGCCAGGGGGGTTTCTGCTCCAGTAAGGAGGGAGGGAGGAGAGCAGGGCAGGCCAGACAGGTACTGGTAGTGGGGGACTCAATTATTAGGGGGACAGACAGGGTGATCTGTCACAAAGACCGGGATAGCCGAACAGTGTGTTGTCTTCCTGGCGCTCGAGTTCGGCACATCGCGGATCGGGTTGACAGGTTGCTGGGTGGGGCTGGAGAAGACCCAGCAGTCATGGTACATATTGGCACCAATGACAAAGTAAGAGGTAGATGGAGTGTCCTTAAAAATGATTTCAGGGACTTAGGCTGCAAGCTTAAGGCAAGGACCTCCAAGGTAGTATTTTCTGAAATATTACCTGTACCACGAGCCGTACCAGAGAGGCTGCGGGAGATAAGGGAGGTAAACAAGTGGCTCAGAAGCTGGTGTAGGAAGGAGGGGTTTGGGTTCATGGAGAACTGGGCAGACTTCGACTTTAAAGGAAACAGATTTCTGACTATAGCTAAAGACCATTATCTGTCCCAAATGGTGCAGGGCCTGACCAGAGGGGGCGCCCTACTAGACTTAATATTTACCAACGTACTGAAACTGGCAGAGTAATTAATGTGCAAGTAGATGGACACCGAGGAAATAGTGATCATAATGTAATACATTATAACTTGTTCTTCAATAAGGGAATCTCTCGAGGGGCCACAAAAACAATGAACTTTCGAAAAGCAAAGTTCGATCAACTCAGAGAAGCCCATAACAATATAAAATGGGATAATGTCCTCAAAAATAACAATACTGACACTAAATGGGAGACTTTTAAAAATATCTTAAATTTTCACTGTAAGATGTATATACTTTATAGGAATAAAAGGGTCAGAAATAAAAGAAAACCAATATGGATGAATAAAAATGTTAAGGGGGCAATAAATGACTAAAATAAAGCATTTCAGTTACTAAAACAGGACAGCAGTGAAGAAGCATTAAAAAGCTATAGAGAAAAATGTGAAATATGTAAAAAACAGATAAAAGCCGCAAAAATAGAGACAGAAAGACTCATTGCCAAAGAGAGTATGACTAACACCAAAATGTTCTTTAATTATATAAATAGCAAAAAGGTCAAAAATGAAAGTGTTGGCCCTTTAAAAAATGATGAGGAAGAAATTATAAACGGGGATCAGGAAAAAGCAAATATACTAAAATTCTTCTCCACTGTATTCACTGAGGAAAATGAAATGCCAGGTGAAATACAGTGTGATAAGGTAAGCTCCCCAGTACAGGTCACCTGTCTAACCCAGGAAGAAGTACAGTGCCACCTACAAAAAATCAAAATAGACAAATCACCAGGTCCAGATGGCATTCACCCCCATGTTCTAAAGGAATTAAGTAATGTAATAGACAGACGCGGAGGTGTTGAGGGGCATGTGTGGAACTCCGCTACTCCTTGCTGGGATTTGAATAGACTGGCCCAGACCCTTTCTTGTGGATGGAGAGTGGAGCTGAGTAAAACGATCAGACTTTACATGTGATGAATATCTAACAGTGCAGAAGCCGGTGAAACCATTGATTAATACCCCGGCAATATTCTGAACAGAAGCAGCCTCTTGCACTGGCCCCATGTGGAATGGACAATATTGGATGCCTGACTCTCTGCCTGGTCACTCCTCCTAGCGATTTGGAGAAACCGGGACTCATGGACTAAATTGAACAACTTGGTCTTAGCAGAATTCCTCTCTCATGAAATTGGACCCCTCCCTGGACCCAATAAGATCAGTGACTCTGGGGGGTGATTGCACTGTCTACCAGGGGGAGCGTGAATACGCTAATGATTCCGTAGTTGCATATTAGTATGCTATATTTGGTGGTGGATATTTCTGGATCAGGGTGTGATACCCTAGGTTTTAAGCGCTCCCCAGAGCCATATGGGACTGTGAATTCTTACTTTTGTATGCTGTAAATAACGGGATTTAAATTCTCGAGTGGGAGGGGCCTATGGTGTATAAAGTTGCTAAGTTGGTCCGTGATATCCCCGTAGTGATACATACACCCCACAAATATAAAGTGAAGAGAAATAGTGGGTGAAATGGCCCCTAAGGTGAACCCCAGAAGATCAGGGGGTAGCTCGCCACAAAAAGATAAGGGGGCTATGGGTAAATTGGATAAAATATGGAAGTCTCCAGCTGTGGGTATAAAAACTAGAACCCAGAAGGATCTCTCCCCTAGTAAAACAGGCTCTAGGTACTCTGTCTTGGCGGTGGAAGAAACTGAGGAAGGGCAGTCTGTGCCCCCTGTGGGAACACAGATGTTGGAGGAGATCTTGGGAGGGGTGAAAAAATCTAATTGTGCAATTGAGGAGATAAATAAACAATTAGGTGTGGTATCTACCGAGGTATCTCTGATAAGACACGATATGACTAAAATGAGAGATAGGATTTCCAGACTGGAGGAAGAAGCCCCTAAAACAGAAAATAGGATTACGGTTTTGGAGGAGGAGGTTAATGACTTGAAAAAGGAGAGGACATCTGTTAAAGATAAGCTCACTGACCTTGAGGATAGATCCAGACGTTGTAATATAAGGATGGTGGGGTTTCCTGATGGGATGGTGGGGTTTCCTGAGGGGGTGGAGGGGGGGGGGGACTCTGCCATACAGTTTCTTAGTAGGTGGTTGAAGGAGGGGATAGGGGAAGGGCATCTTACTCCAATGTTTGGGATTGAACGAGCTCATCAGTGCCAAGGCGTATTCCCCCTCCGGGGGGTCCCCCTAGGACAATCCTAATTAAGTTATATACCTCCCAGGACAGGGATACTATCCTTAGGAGGGCAAGAGAGATGAGGGACCTACAGTATAATGGACAGAATATTTTTCTATATCCGGATTTCTCTTGGGAGACCCAGAGGAAAAGGGCATCCTTTCGGGAGATAAAAAGGCGGCTAAAGAACGCAGGGGTGCCCTTCTCTCTGCTGTTTCCAACGAGACTCCGGGTTGAGCATAAGGGAAAGGTAACAATATTTGGAACCCCACAAGAAGTCTCAGATTGGATGGATAAATAAGGCATCTAATATAAGGCACTAATGTGGCATTAGGGGTTGGAAGTATTAGTTGAGTAATAATGTTACGTCTCGGGGGGGAGGGGGGAGGGGTTGGGGGGTTCTCTGGGGTGTCACTAGGATAGGAGTGCATAGTAGAAGTACGGTGCATTATGGGGAGAGGGGGGGTGCGGGGGGGGGAAGGATAAGGGAAAGGAGGGAGGGATGGCACGGGATGATCAAAAGAGGGTTTTTTTTTTCTCTCTCTCTTCTTCTTCTCTCTTTTCTTTTTTCTCTTAGGCAAATATATCTATGCTTAAATTATTAGCCTGGAACATACGAGGTATGTCGGATAGAATTAAAAAGTGTGCAGTCTTCGATTATATTCGGAGGTGCCTTCCTGCGATCATATGTTTAGTTGAGACCCATAGGTCAAGAGATGAGCAGATACTTCCAAGGAAGTGGGCCAAAGAAGAATACCACTCCAGACTCTCTTCCTACTCCATGGGAGTATCAGTATATGTTCACAGGAGGGTACCATTCGAGACTAAGAATGCAAAGGTAGATAAGTATGGTCGATATGTATTTCTTTATGGAATATGGGAAGATAGGGCAGTCATCTTGGCTTTTGTTTATATTCCTCCATCTTTTAGAGTGGATGTTCTGAGGGACCTCGTGAGCTATAGCGAAAGTAAGACACATTCGGCATTATGGATAGTTGGAGATTTGAACAATGTAATAGACCCTAGTATGGACAGATACAAATTAGGTAGGAATGTAGGGGGGAACGAAACAGCATTGGCGAGATACTGTGGAGAGATGAATTGGGTTGATGGGTGGCGGAAACTAAACCCAGGAGTAAGACAGTACTCATGTTTTAGTACCTCATATAACACCGCTTCCCGAATTGACTTATGCCTGTGTGATAAGAATGCAATGACCTGGACCAGCAGGGTGCAGTATAAAGCTAAAACCCTATCGGACCATTGCCCAGTGGTGGTGGAAATTGGAGGTAAGGTAATGGGTGGGAAAAGGTTGGGCTTTCGGCTCAACCCCCACTGGATTGAATTAGTGGGCGACCAGGACTGGTTTAGACAGGAAATAGAGGCATTCTGGGAGATTAATCATAAGTCCGCAAACCCTCAGGTGGTATGGGATACTATGAAGGCATACTTGAGGGGTCTATATATAGGGCGAATCAATAAAAAAAAAAAAGGAATTCTCACAGGAAGAATCAGTACTGAATAGTAAAGTGGCAACATTAGAAGCAGGGATAGAAGAGGATAGTGGGGGGAACAGCTGTTAGAACTGAAGGCAGCTCAAGAGGAATATAAAGAATATCTACTTAAAAAGGCACAAAATAAACTATTCTTCAGTGGGCAATTTAATTTCTTTGAGAAAGGGAAACCAAATAAGACACTGTCAAGATTACTTAAAAATCAAGGCGACGAACGTGGTATTATGGCTCTGAGGAGGGAGGATGACAGCATAACCACAGATAGAGAAGAAATAGCCCAAATGGTTGGCTCTTTTTTCTCCAATCTCTATATGGGCAGCTATATTAATAGGGCGGAGGTAGCGGAATTCTTGAGGGGAATTAATATTCCGAGTTTGACAGAGGATGTCAGGGACTCCCTGGATGACCCAATCTCCCTCCAGGAATTGGAGGAGGCATTGGCATCAATCCAAGGGAATACATCCCCTGGGTCTGACGGCATTCCTTTCTAGATATATAGAATATACTCAATCCTGCTGCTTCCAAAACTGCTGGGTATCATTAATGAATCCTGGAGGGGGGGGGGGTTCTCCCTAAATCTATGTGTGAGGCTAATATTAGACTCATTAGGAAAAAAGATAAGGATCCCTTGGATTTGGGCTCATATCTCCTTGCTTAATACAGATATAAAGATAATAGCGAAAGCACTGGCAAGGAGATTGGATAAAGTAGTGGAGGTAGTGGTGGGCGGTGACCAGGGAGGGTTTAGGTCAGGAAGAACGGTTCATGACAATATCCACCAGGTGTATGAAGCAATCCAGAGTGGATCCCGTGGCCCCCGCTCCATTCTGTCATTGGATGCTACTAAAGCTTTTGACAGGGTGGAGTGGGAATACCTCTGGGAAGTTTTGAAAAGGGTTAGGGTGGGCCCGAGGTTTTTGAGTTATATTCAGCTACTATACACTAACCCCGAGGCGAGTGTGGTGGTAGATGGAACCCCCTCCTACCCATTCAAACTAAGTAGAGGAACAAGGCAGGGCTGCCCCCTCTCACCCTTTTTATTTTTAATTTATATTGAACCCTTAGCGGCTTGGATAAGAGATAATGATGTTTATGAGGGATTTGGAGTAAATGGAGAGAAGAGTAAGATCTTGTTATTTGTAGATGATATCCTCCTTTTTGTAACTAACCCACAAGAAAAAATACATCGTATCATTAAGATGTTCGAGGCATTTGCCCCTCTATCTGGGTTGGACATAAATTGGAGTAAATCTACTATGCTCCCCCTGGATGAAGATATGGGGGAGACGGTGGGAAGACTATCCGTGTTAAAAAAAAATGAATGTCTCCATTATCTGGGAGTAAAAATAGCAGCCACGAATGATAGGTTTGTGATTAACAATATACTGCCCCTTTTGAATAGTTTAGCGAAGAGAGTAGAAGTATGGATTAAAATGCCCTTCTCTATGTCAGAAAGGATGGCGATAATAAAAATGGTGGTCCTCCCACAGATCCTTTTTTTTCTTGCTACCTCGCCAGTGTGGATCGGCAAATGCTGGTTCCGGAAGATAGAAGTGATACTGGGTAGATTGTTATGGGGAAGAAAAAGGGTTCGTCTGAAGTACAGATGTTTTATGGCCCCTGGAGATAGGGGGGGATTGGATATGCCCAATTTCTTTGTTTATTACATGGCCGCGCAGTTGGTACGAATCGTGAATTGGAGAAATTTTAGATATCTGGAGAAGATTGTAGTAGATAAGGAGAAAGTGAACATATATGAGGTGTTGGAATGAGATGATTATGAGGAGAGTGGGTCAAATAACACGATGTTATTGTATAAATATAGGAAAGTATGGGAAAGATTAAAGGGAGAATTACATGTAGGAAATAGTTTTGGGTTCACACCCCTATGGGGTAACAATAAATTTAAAGAATTGGTGAAGTGTGAGTCAACTTTTTGGGATAGTAAGGGTATAAAACGACTGGAACAATTATTTGATAAAGGACAACTCTTTTCATTTGAGCACATAAAAAGGGGGTATGATATTAGTGATAACGATTGGCTGTACTATTGGCAAGTTAGTCATGCAGTCCATAACACGATAGATAAGGAGATATATGTAGCACAGAAACACAATTTCATAGAAGCACTAACTCAAATAGAGCACTTAAAAAAAAAAAAAGGAATATCAATTTTGTATAAGAAATTAAATAAGATTATTGGAGTAAGGGGGATCGACAGAATTAAAGACAAATGGTCCGGAATAGTGGGTACTGTGTCTGAGGAAGATTGGGACATTATGGCCCAAAATATAAGCAAGGTTTCTCGTAATATGGAACATAAAATTACACAATTTAAGATATTACACAAGACCCACTATTCCGCGCTTCATTTACATAGGATAGGGGTGAGAATCACTTCACAGTGTGTTAAATGTGGTTTGGAAGAGGCGGACTATTTACATAGTTTTTGGTCGTGTGAGAAGATATCTGTTTTCTGGGAATCTGTAATAAAAGAGGTAGAAAGTAAAATCCCTGTGAAGGTACCTCGTACGATAGAGTTTATACTGCTGGGAGCTATTGGTAAGATGGGCAAAATTGATTAGACATACTCTTGGATGTAAACAAGTATGGATTTGGCTTCTATGGCTTTTGCTTTTCTTCCGATTGGTGATGTTGTTTTATCGGATTTGTACAATGTATTTTTGTAATTGTTTAATATTAAAATAAAAAAAATATAAAAAAAAAAGTAATGTAATAGACAGACCCCAATTTTTAATATTCAGGGACTCTATAGTGACAGGGACTGTTCCCCAGGACTGGCGCATGGCAAATGTGGTGCCAATATTTAAGAAGGGGTCAAAAGGTGACCCCGGGAATTATAGACCTGTTAGTTTAACCTCGGTAAATTGTTTGAGGGTTTCCTAAGAGATGCTATTTTGGAATATCTTGATAAAAATAAATGTATGACCCTGTATCAGCATGGATTTATGAGGGATTGATCCTGTCAAACTAACCTGATCAGCTTTTATGAGGAGGTGAGCACAAGACTGGACCAGGGGCAATCGCTGGATGTCGTATATCTGGATTTTTCCAAAGCATTTGATACGGTTCCACATAAAAGGTTGGTGCATAAAATGAGAAGGTTTGGGCTGGGTGAGAATGTGCGCAAGTGGGTAAGTAACTGGCTCAATGATAGGAAACAGAGGGTGTTTATTAATGGTACTTATTCTGATTGGGTGACTGTTACTAGTGGGGTACCACAGGGGTCCGTCTTGGGTCCTGTCCTATTTAATATATTCATGAATGACCTTGCAGAGGGGTTGAATAGTAAAGTAGCAATCTTTGCAGATGACACCAAACTCTGTAAAGTGGTAAACACTATAGAGGACAGTGCACTGTTACAAATGGATCTGGATAGGTTGGAGGTTTGGGCTGGGAAGTGGCAGATGAGGTTCAACACTGATAAATGTAAGGTAATGCAAAAATCCGAGCTGGGATTATGTATTAAATGGAAGAACACTTAGGACGACTGACATGGAAAAGGATTTAGGAGCCTTAGGTAACAGTAAACTTAGCTGTAGTGACCAGTGTCGGGCAGCTGCTGCCAAGGCTAATAAAATCATGGGGTACATCAATAGGGGCATAGATGCCGACGACAAGGAAATAATGCTACCGCTGTACAAATCACTAGTCAGTCCTCACATAGAGTACTGTGTACAGTACTGAGCACCAGTGTACAAGAAAGATATAGTGGAGCTGGAGAGGGTTCAAATCCCACTAAGGACAACAATAAATAAAGACATTATTATTATTATTATTATTATTATTATTATAATAACGTCAGCAGAGAGCACTGTGCTCGTGATGTCATCAGAGAGCATTCCAAAAAGAAAATAATTTCCTCTGTAGTATTCAGCAGCTAATAAGTACAGGAAAGATTACGATTTTTTAATAGAAGTAATTTACAAATCTGTTTAACTTTCCGGAGCCAGTTGATTTAAAAGAAAAAAAAGGTTTTAACCCCTTCATGACCCAGCCCATTTTCACCTTCAGGTCCTGGGCATTTTTTGAAAATCTGACCACTGTCACTTTAAACATTAATAACTCTGGAATGCTTTTACTTATCATTCTGATTCCGAGAACTGCTGTAACAATCAGCCACCCCTGTGCAAATCGCCTCAAATGTACATGGTGCACTCTCCCTTCTGAGCCTTGTTGTGCGCCCCCAGAGCACTTTGCGCCCACATATGGGGTATCTCCATACTCGGGAGAAATTGCATTACAAATTTAGAGGATCTTTTTTCCCCTTTTACCTCTTGTGAAAATGAAAAGTATAGGGCAACACCAGCATGTCAGAGTAAAAAAATTATTTTTTTACACTAACATGCTGGTGTAGACCCCAACTTCACCTTTTCATAAGGGGTTAAAGAAGAAAAAGCCCCCCAAAATTTGTAAGGCAATTTCTCCCGAGTACGGCAATACCCCATATGTGTCCCAAAACTGTTGCCCTGAAATACAACAGGGCTCCAAAGTGAGAGAGCGCCATGCGCATTTGAGGCCTGAATTAGGGATTTGCATAGGGGTGGACATAGGGGTATTCTATGCCAATGATTCCCAAACAGGGTGCCTCCAGCTGTTGCAAAACTCCCAGCATGCCTGGACAGTCAATGGCTGTCCGGCAATACTGGGAGTTATTATTTTGCAACAGCTGGAGGCTCCGTTTTGGAAACAGTAGCGTACCAGACGTGTTTTCATTTTTTTGGGGGAGGGGGGCTGTGTAGGGATAATGTGTATATGTAGTGTTTTTTACTTTTTATTTTAGGTTAGTGTTAGTGTAGTGTAGTGTTTTTAGGGTACAGTCACATGGGCAGAGGTTCACAGCAAGTTTGCCGCTGGGAGTTTGAGCTGCAGCGCAAATTTTGCGCCATCTCAAACTTGCAGCACTCACTGTAAACCTCCGCCCATGTGAGTGTACCCTGTACATTCACATTGGGGGGAGGGGGCAAACATCCAGCTGTTGCAAACTCCGAGCATGCCCTTTGGCTGTCCGTGCTTGCTGGGAGTTGTAGTTTTGCAACAGCTGGAGGCACACTGGTTTGGAAACACTAAGTTAAGTAATAAACTTTCAAGTGTTTTGCAACCAAACTTAGCGTTTCCAAACCAGTGTGCCTCCAGCTGTTGAAAAACTACAACTCCCAGCATGCATGGTCTGTCAGTGCATGCTGGGAGTTATAGTTTTGCAACAATTGAAACAGCTGGAGGCACTGAGGTAGCAAACGGACAATGTTTCCCAACTAGTGTGCCTCCAGTTGTTGCAAAACTACAACTCCCAGCATGCCCAGACTGCCCAAGCATGCTGGAAGTTGTAGTTCGGCAATATCTGAAGGATCAGATGTTGCCGAACTACAACTTCCAGCATGCTTGGGCAGTCTGGGCATGCTGGGAGTTGTAGTTTTGCAATATCTGGAGGTCCACAGTTTGGAGACCACTGTATAATGGTCTCCAATCTATGCTCTTCCAGATGTTAGAGAACTACAACTCCCAGCATGCCTGAACAGACTGAGCATGCTGGGAGTTGTAGTTTTGCAACATCTGGAACAGCACAGATTGGAGACCATTATACAGTGGTCTCCAAACTGTGGACCTCCAGATGTTACAAAACTACAACTCCCAGCATGCCCAGAAAGCCAAAGGCTGTCTGGGCATGCTGGGAGTTGCCGTTTTGAAACTCCCAGAGGCAGCAGTGAGATCGCTTTACGGCGATCTCACTGCTGCCAATGAAGATGCCGCACTGCTGCCGGAAACTCACCTCCGGGACGCAGCGCCGCCGGGACCGCCTGGAGGACGTCGCTCGCAACGGGACCACTCGGGACACCGCATGGTCGGGTAAGTGATGCCGGGGGATGGGTAAGGGACACTTAGCAGAGCGGTGTGTGTCCCGATCCCCGTGATCGGGACTTACACACCGCGCTGCTAAATATTCTGATAGCGAAACGCTGCTATTAGCTAGTCAGAGTTGACCAGCTGATAGCAGCGATCGCTGGGGGGGGGATGAAACCCCCCGTGGTCGCATGGTAAGATGGCTGGCTATCAGTGATAGCCACCATCTTACCGGGCGCTGCGGGATGCCGCGAGTAGCGGCAAAAATGTTCATGACGTACCTGTATGTCATGGGTCGGGAACACCTTGCCACCCATGACGTACAGGTATGTCATAGGTCGGGAAGGGGTTAATGGTATAGAGAACTGTGTCTAGTGCATTAACTCTGATTTTTTGCCCATTGAAACCAGTAGGCCCATTGTGGTCTATGGGGAAAGCTGCTGAGTCAGATCGCTTCTTTCATTTTTGAAAAAGTCTCTGAAAAATGAAGGAAGTAATCTGATTGGTTGCTATGGGCAACTCAGAAACTTTTCCAGGAAAATATGCTGAGTTGCCCATAGCAACCAATCAGATCGCTTCTTTCATTTTGCAAAGGCATTGTGAAAAATGAAAGAAGCAATCTGGTTGCTATGGGCAACTGCACAACTCTTCCTCTACACTGGTCTTAATGAATCTCCCCCATAGAGGGAGATTTATCAAAACCTGCCCAGAGGAAAAGTTTCTGAGTTGCCCATAGCAACCAATCAGATCGCTTCTTTCATTTTTGAAAAAGCCTCTGAAAAATGAAGGATATTTTTGAGATTTTGGAAGCTGGGATACTCACTACACCCATGCATATCTAGATAATTAAGTATGGGGGGAACTTAAATTTATTTTTTAAATCACATGGAGTTTTGACTTTACTTCATTATGGTCGAATAAAGCACTTAAAGAATTCCTTAAAATTAAAGATTCACTCTTTTGGATGAAAAGGGGCTTATTTATGTAAATCAATTATACGCTTTAGGTCAAATAAAGTCGTTTGAAGAGATAGCCCATAAGTGTGTGGGGGGAAGACAATCACAAACATTGTTTTTTTACAAATAAGTAACACAGATCATAAACCAATAAAAGGAGAGATTGGAGATTTCAGGGATTCTATATATAAGAAAAGTTTAATTAGACTATTTCCTTATGCAAAGTTGCTGTCTGGGCATGCTGGGAGTTGTGGTTCTGCAGCGGTTGGGGGTTCACAGCTTGAAGACCACTGCTATAGAGGGTGCAAATGTATCTGAGCCCTGGAACTCAAATAATGTGAAATATGAGATGATCAAAATGGAGCCCCTGCACTAATTACTTGGGTTCTGAGGTCTGTAAGGTCCATAGTAAAAACATCAGGTTCTGTCTATAGCAGATACTAAATCATGGCAGCTCAAAGAAACAAGCAGTCATTCTGACATGTCACATGTGATGTCATAGACAGCTGGAGGCCTGACATCCCACTGACAGCCGCCCGAGCCTTCAGTCTGTTCCTGTGCGATTAGTGAGAATAGTGAGATTAGCGTCTTCTTTTTCTACTTGTCTGAAATGGAGCTAAAAGGACTGGGGTTCGTCCCCCTCCTGTTGGCGTTTTGGTGTGCGGCCTGGCTTGCCACCAGCTACATCATGACGGTCGTCCTCGGCCATGCAGCCTCGCCACTGATGAGCATCAGGTAAGATAAACAAGCACATGATTCTTATTTCATGGGTTGGGAGTGAGGAAATATCCATAATAACATTGGTTTCTTTTCCTTCACAGTGACGTGGGAAATGTCTTTCCCGAAAGCATATTATTCAGAATTGGATTCATAGGGATGTCCATTGGCACTTTGGTACTAACCTTTCTTATTTATAAGTATATGGTTATGCATACTGAAGAGTTCAGGGGTCATCAGGTCCTGATCCAGAGGATCCTGCTGGCCATTGTGTGGGCCTCCTGTTTTTCCACAGCTGTTATGCATGTATTGTCCCCCGAAGAATATCCCAGGATACACTTTGTCAGCACGATAATTTCCATTACATGTGAAGCCTTATACTACCTTGGGCAGTCCATCCAGATGTATAAATTACCAGGAGCAAAAAAAGTCATCCACCATAGTAGATGCACCTGCTGTGGCCTGACTTTTGTCTGTGTAGTTTTCTATTTTGGATATGAAACATTAAAGGAATTATTCCATAATGATGAAGACTGGGACGAGATCCGTGAAATCCCCATCATAATCATCGAGTGGGTGATGCTTCTACTGATCCTGATAAACATCGTGACCTATTATTCCACCATGCAGAGGTTATTGTTGACCGTCTCCAGAAACAGCTGCACACTCTCTCTTAGAGTAAAAATTGATGACTTCGGGGTGTAGACCACCACGGGGGCCATCAAGTGGACTTCTGGGAGAGATACTGCACAGGACACGGAAAACATCTAAAGAAGAATAACTGGGGGACTACATATGGTGCCAGTAATCATGACACAATAATATGAGCTGGTGATATTACCTATACAAAAAAAAATAAAAAAAATAATAAAAAAATATTGGTGTGTGAAGTGTAATACCTAGTTAGAAAAACAGAATCAAATTCATCATTATAACCCCCCTCTGCATTACCCTGTTTATTATTTTTCAAGCAAGCACTTTGTTCTAATTCGTCCACTCTCTGGCGTGCTCCTTGTATAAGGGGTTTGGGATACCCTTTTTGTTTAAAACGATCCTCCAGGTTCTCTAGTTGTTGTAGGTATTTTTGTGTGGAAGAACAATTCCTTCGGATTCTTTTCATTTGACCTAATGGAATGTTCTTCTTCCATTATTTAAGATGGCAACTGTTAAAGTCGAGGTATCTGTTTGCATCCACCTCCTTAAAATAGTTGGCAGTATGCGAACAGCCATCCTGAATATAGATATTTAAATCCAGGAACTCACATTTTTTGGGGGACTGATGCAGCGCTGCCTTTGGATATCTCTGGCTCTGCCATAGCGCTTTTTTTGAGGGGGCGTGTCGGCTGCCCCTTCGTCTGGTGGTCAACACTAGTGTTGCTCGCAAATATTCGCAATGCGCGAATTCGCGAATATTCGCCAATATAGCACTATATATTCGAAATTACGAATATTGTTTTTTTTTTTTTCACAATACACATCACAGTGATCATCCCTCTCTGCTTCCAGCTTGTGTGGTGTAAAGAAGGCTCTAATACTACTGTGTGAGACTGGCGTATGAATTTTCGCATATGGGAAAATTTGCTTATGCACATTTTCATTTATGCAAATTTTCGCATATGCAAAAATATTACGCGAATATTACGAATATGCGAATTTAGCGAATATATGACAAATATTTGTCCATATATACGCGAAATATCGCGAATTTGAATATGGCCTATGCTGCTCAACACTAGTCAACACGTGCTATCTGGCCAGCGAGCCAGGGCCCCGTACAGGAGATCACGGGGCCCCCCAGCAGTCGGACACCCCACAATCTGAAATGTATCCCCTATCCTTGGGATAGGGGATGTTTTTCAACACTGCACTACTCCTTTAATGGCCTCCAAAATGAAGTTCCTCTGATGTATGGGCATCAAGGGATCTTCCACTAAAAAAGATCACACAGCTTCCACTCCTCTGTCATGTGGGATGTTACTATATAATGAAGCAATATCTAGCGTTGCCCACATATAGTCCTCTTCCCGTATGATATCTTTCAATAGGGTTAATAAACGCCCATTTATCTCTGAGGTATGCTGGTAAAGACACCGCACATTTCTGTAACTGATGGTCTATATATTCAGATAAACATCTGGCAACTATCGGACGACCAGGTGTTTTTTTTTTCGGTCTTTATGTACATTAGGTAGAAAATAAAAATAAGGTACATTTGGTTTGGGGTTAAATATATATCATGTTTTTCCCTCTTAAAGGGGTACTACGCACCAAGACATCTTATCCCCTCTCCAAAGGACCCCCGTGATCTCGGTTGCGGCACCCTGTTGTCATCACTGCACAGAGAATACAGGGGCCAGCACATCGGCATAGCCATTGACTGTCCTGGCATGCTGGGAGTTTTGCTACAGCTGGAACTCTTTTTATTAGAAAAATATAAAACTTTTACAAAACACAAATACAATGCTTAATCAGCTGAAACATAAGGATGAAAAAGTAACAAATATAAACTCTTTGTTACAGAATAAAAGGACCTACCTAACCAACCAGCCCAGCTTAACTCAACTACCAAATAATGCCTGATACTACTAATTCTTACCTATTATCCTTCCAAACACACATACACACACACATTAATTACCAACAAAACATAAATATAGCTTTCCTTAATTAAGTTTTAACTGAAAACATCCGAATAGGAAACTTATCCCCACATACCATACACAAAATGCATTAAACAAAAATAAATAGGGCTAACTGCCATAAAAATAATAAGGAAATAAATAAAATAATTCCATCTTGGAAATACCATTAATTTTACACACAGACAACAACCAATACTCACAATACATATTAGATCATAACAACGAAAAAAATAAAAAAATAAAATAAAGTAAAAAAAAATAAAAAAAATTATAATAAAAAGAGGGCTTATTGCCATAACTAAAAATAATTCCAACTTGGAAATTTCATTTATTTATTTATTTTTTCCCCTTTCTCCTTTCCCTTCTCTTTAAACTATAGTAACACACACATGCATGGATACATTACCATAAGGGGGAAAAAATAAACACAATAATATCAACTAAAAGCTGGTCCGACTTCCTTTACCCAACAATGAGGTATAACACTATACAAAAATACATAAAACTATTTATACTTATGAAATACATGTAAACAAGAATAAAACCTAAAGAAAAATAACCTACACTATGAACTCTCCCATCACCCACACCACTCCCACTGGACATGGTCAGAGTTCGTGTATCACAGTGTTTTTTTTATTTATTATTATTTTTTTTTTACTGAAACAGTCATTGTCCATAAACTGACCCAAGTCAGACCCAAAGCATCACCCCCTCCCCCCAACAACCCCCACCCAACTTAAAATTAATCCCCCCCCCACTATTATTAACTAACTCAACAATGTACTAATTCACTACAACCACAGAAATAATATGAAAAACAAAGTAATACAGTACTTCAAACCCCCACCAGGCCCAAAATTGGTTGCCTGCAAGCCCTTTACATTCAAATTACAGAAAACAAAACAAAAAGCTAGAGTGACATGCATAGCCCACCACCAGGAAGAAGGATGGCAATCCTGATAAAACTAAGTTTCAAAATGCTTACCCTATGAACCTTACTTCTAACCCTATCGCTATCCCTTCATAAAACTGACCCTATACTCACCCTAACATCTATATACTGTCCCTAACCAAAATTAAGGTACATCAAAAGAAAACCCTCTCCACAGGAGAGAAGCCCTACTGGTACCAAGACTGCCATACTCCAAAGACCTGATCTTCCCGAGGTCACCAGTGATGTTCCTACATACCTCCACCTCGGAGAGGACTTTCTGTTGGGTCGATACTAAGCACCGTGCATTCCACGTGTAGTACCTAACCACTAAGCTAACTAAGAATAAAGTGCCCCGATCACGGCCACCCAGGTTCCTGAATGCCCCTTAAGCCCACTCCGGATAGGAAAGGCCGGCAAGTTGACTCCAGCCGATGGAAGCACCCACCCTGTTGTAAACCCCTATATTAAAGGGACAATGAAGCAGGAAGTGGTCCATGCTTTCCAGCGTGTCCCCGTACTCTTCTCGGGGACATCCCCGGTCATCAGAGTTCCTGTACTTCAGGTTGTCCCTCACATATAGCTTCCCCTGAAAGCAGCGCCAGGCCAAGTCCCAAAACTTCTGGGGGATCCTTTTCATATTTAAAAGATGCAATCCCACCGTCAGATCCCGACCTGGGCAGTCCCTGAGCGCCAGAGGCTTCTGGAAGTGGGTCAACAGAACCCGTTTGTCAAGGAACTGCCTTGACTGGGTCCTGATCTCCCACACTCCCAGACCCCACCGACGTATCGCCTTCAGAGTCGGGGTAGCGTAAGCCGGGAGATATCCATGTGGTGTACGGAGGTCCTTCACTTGCCCTCCTGTCTCCCATTCCTGGAAGAAAGGCCGAAACCATTCCCTGCAGGAGAGTACCCACGGAGGAGCCCTCTCTGACCAGAGGTTTGCAATGTTGGCTTTCAAGAAGGTGTTCGTTAAGAACACCACAGGGTTTACCATAGATAAACCCCCTAGTCTCCTCGTGCGGTACGTAACCTCCCTCTTGACTAGGTTCAACCTGTTCCCCCATAACAGTTGGAAAAACAGGCTGTAGACCCTAGTGTAGTAAGCCTCTGGTAAAATACATACGCTGCCCAGATAGATAAACAAGGGGAGCAGGTACGATTTGATCAGGTGTACCCTTTCCCTGAGGGTCATAGACCAACCCTTCCACTGGTCCACCCTCTGAGTGGCATCCTGGAGCTTACCATCCCAGTTTTTGGTGGGATAATCATCCTGGCCGAATGTGATGCCCAAAACTTTTGCTGAGTCTTGGGGCCCTGGAAGGGTGTCCGGGAGATCAAACGTGGGGTCTCCCCCTCCCAGCCAGAGACTCTCACACTTATCCTGGTTGATCTTAGACCCGGATGCCTCCGAGTAGCGGTCCACTTCCGACATCACCACATCGGCCTCCTCTCTCGAGGAGAGGAAAATGGTGACATCATCAGCGTACGCCACCACTCTCTGGGCGACACCCGGCTCCGCCAGAATCATCCTGACTCCCGCCAATGGTCCGCAACTCACCCTCCTAAGGAAGGGATCGATCGCAAATACATATAAGAGCGGGCTCAAAGGACAACCCTGACGGACTCCAGACCCCACCTCAAAGAGCGGCCAGACCACCCGTTCACCAGCGGGAAACTCTCTGCCCCTGCATACAAGATCTTAAGCCAATTAACAAAAGTACACGGTAAGCCATATCTCAGGAGGACGGACCAGAGGTAGTCATGGTTCACTCGATCAAATGCTTTGGCCTGATCCAAGGAAAAGTAAGTACCCCTTCCAGAGACCCGCACTACTCCGCTCCACTGCCTCCCTGACACTGAGGACAGCACTTAAGGTGCTTCGGCCTGGAACAGAGCAGTGCTGAGCCCCCGAAAGGAGCCGGGGTGCAAACTTCACCAGCCGATTAAACAGTATCTTGGCCAGAAGCTTCCTGTCTGTAGGTGCGAGTAGAAGGATCTGACGACCTCCAGGATCCCTGATCTGGACCGATTCAGAGATCCCGTACTATCAATCGGTCCTGAGACTACTTTACTACTCACTGACATCTTGCAGTTCCTGTAAGGGTCGGGCGAGCGGTACTTCCCGTAATCCCTCTCAAAAACCAAAGATGCTTGCCTATCGTACTGACACCTCATCAGCAAGGACTTCACTCTGGAGATATCCTCTCGGCTACCTCCAGTCGAGACGAGAAGCTCGAGTTTCCTCCTCAGTCCCTGATACAGGCGATACCTGTTTAGGGACCTGAGGCTCGAGAGCTGGCGGAAGAACCCCGCAACCTGCTTCTTGAATATCTCCCACCACTCAGACTTACTACTACAAAAGTCCAGTAAAGGTACCTGACTTTGAAGAAAATCCTCAAAGGACTGTCTTATCTCTGTTTCCTCCAGGAGGGACAAATTCAGCTTCCAATAACCTTTTCCCATCCGGGGGGTCTCTGAAACATTCAGGGAAAACAAAATCATACAGTGGTCGGAGAACTCCACCTCAACCACGGACACTGCGGAAGAGACGGCTTCCTCCTTTAAATAAAACCTGTCTATCCTAGACCTGCTGCTACCTCGATGAAAGGTGAAACCCGCGTGGCCTGAGGGGCTCCGGATGTGGGCATCCTCTAGGCGAGCTTCCCTGACTATATTACTAAGGGCCACACAGTCATAAGCCAGCCGATCATTGGAACCTCTCCTATCTTGGGACCTCGTGACATTATTGAAGTCCCCTCCAAAGATCACTTGCCGGCTAGTAAAAAGAAAGGGCTTAATCCTCATAAAGAGATCCTTACGGCCCCACTTTGTTTGTGGGGTGTAGATGTTAATGAGCCGGAGCTCTTGTCCCTTCATGAAGACATCTAAGATCAGGCACCTCCCCATTTCTAACTCAATGACCCGTCTGCATTCGACCGGAGCGGTAAAAAGGACCGCCACCCCACTATACGGCTCAGCCACAAGAGACCAGTGGGAGGGGCCGCGCCTCCACTCTCTTCTGGCTTTCACCAGAGAGGCTAGATCTGACAACCTGGTCTCCTGTAAAAAGAAAATGTCGGCTTCAACACGGCCGAGAAAATCAAAGGCTGCGAATCTAGCCGTATCAGACTTTATACTGGCACAATTAATAGATGCCAGCGTCAATGGGGTGAGTGCTGCCATCCTGGGTAATTGAGTTAGACGGCCTTACCCATTATTTTTTCTTGCCCTTCTTCTTCACCGCCTCATCCCCTGAAGAAGAAGGAGCATTCTTACTTTCTTTAGATCTCTTTTTTGACTCAGACTGATCCATCTGGCTCCCATCTCCATCTGGCCCTGAGTTAGCCCTGCCCTCCGAGGAAGATGCCTCAACAGGACAGGACCCAGTTCCCCCTGGAGGCTCCAATCCCTCAGGCACCCCATCCTCGCCACCCCCCTCCAATGAGGGGGAGGAGATGGTATCAAGGACAAGGTACCTGTTCGATAGGTCAATCAGAAGGGGGGCAGGTAAGCTTCCTTTTAGGACCTGGCCTTTAGCACCTGAAATAGAGGACTGAGACTTCCCCTTTACAACTTTTTTGCCCTTGTCTTTTTTCGGCCTTTCCCTCCCCTCCTCATCCACACTTTTATAGTGGGAGGAATCAGAAAAGATCAGCCTCTTTGCCTTCCTCTTCGCGAATCCTCCTAATCTCCTCATCCAACACACCATCCCCCAGGGTCTCAGCAACATCTGGGCTAGTGACAGGAGCAGGGCCAGGAGCTACCCCCGCCACCTGAGAACTCTCCAGCTCCCTGCTCCTTCTGCGGTTTTCCTCTCGCCTTAGTTTGGCAGGCCCCTTCTTGCTCTTCATTAACCCTTTTGCTCCTTCACCCATGCCCGTACCCTCCCCAGCCGGGGCAACCCTAAAGCTCTCCCCAGCTGGAGCGGCCACCAAACGGGAAAAGGCGCTGGGGCAACGCTTGAAAGGGTGTCCTAGGACAACACACAGATGACACCGGATCTGCCCACAGGATGCAGCCAAATGACCAGCCCCACCACAAAAAGCGCAAACTTGCACAGTGCAGGCTGCGCTAAAATGGGTAGGACTACCACACCTGTGGCAGACTTTAGGCTGCCCCTGGTAGAAGACTTGGATTCTGTCACGTCCGAGTAAGGCTGCCGATGGGATGTGGGCAACTGTGCTCCCTGAACGCCTAAGTTTGACGGAAAACGTCCAGGCCCCAGACCAGATCCCGTGCTCATCAAGATTTTTCTTGGGCATGTCCGTCACATCCCCATAACGACCGAGCCAGGTCATGATGTCGTAGCAAGACAGCGACTCGTTACGGGTCAAAACGGTCACTCTCTTGGTTTGGTTCTGCCGGGATATCGCTTTTACAGCGAAATCCCGCCAGCCGGGCTCGTTCTTCACCATCTCGTAATTCGACCAGAAAAGTTCAAGACCCTCTGGCCGAACAAAGCTGATGTCGAACTCAGAAGAACCATAGGGGTGAATCAGGGCAAAGATGTCACTCGCCCTGAACTCCATCTGAAGGAGGAGCTCAACCACCCTTGCCCGGGGCGGGCACGCTGTCACGATGCCGGCTGGCAGGTAGTGGATCCTCTGTGCCAGAGAGGGATTGGCGTGGACCGTGCTAGTGGATCGGTTCTAAGTCACTACTGGTTTTCACCAGAGCCCGCCGCAAAGCGGGATGGTCTTGCTGCGGCGGTAGTGACCAGGTCGTATCCACTAGCAACGGCTCAACCTCTCTGACTGCTGAAGATAGGCGCGGTACAAGGGAGTAGACAGAAGCAAGGTCGGACGTAGCAGAAGGTCGGGGCAGGCAGCAAGGATCGTAGTCAGGGGCAACGGCAGGAGGTCTGGAACACAGGCTAGGAACACACAAGGAAACGCTTTCACTGGCACAATGGCAACAAGATCCGGCGAGGGAGTGCAGGGGAAGTGAGGTATAAATAAGGAGTGCACAGGTGAACACACTAATTAGAACCACTGCGCCAATCAGCGGCGAAGTGGCCCTTTAAATCGCAAAGACCCGGCGCGCGCGCGCCCTAGGGAGCGGGGCCGCGCGCGCCGGGACAGGACCGACGGAGAGCGAGTCAGGTACGGGAGCCGGGGTGCGCATCGCGAGCGGGCGCCACCCGCATCGCGAATCGCATCCCGGCTGGAGGCGGTATCGCAGCGCCCCGGGTCAGTGGATCTGACCGGAGCGCTGCAGTGACGAGAGTGTAGCGAGCGCTCCGGGGAGGAGCGGGGACCCGGAGCGCTCGGCGTAACAGTACCCCCCCCCTTGGGTCTCCCCCTCTTCTTAGAGCCTGAGAACCTGAGGACCAGACTTTTGTCTAGAATATTGTCCTCAGGTTCCCAGGATCTCTCTTCTGGACCACAACCCTCCCAATCAACTAAAAAAAAAGTTTTCCCTCTGACCTTCTTGGATGCCAGAATCTCTTTGACGGAGAAGATGTCCGAGGAGCCGGAAACAGGAGTGGGGGAAACAAGTTTGGGAGAGAAACGGTTGATGATAAGTGGTTTAAGAAGAGAAACGTGAAAGGCATTAGGGATACGAAGAGAAGGAGGAAGAAGAAGTTTGTAAGAGACAGGATTAATCTGGCACAAAATTTTGAAAGGACCAAGATAGCGTGGTCCCAACTTGTAGCTAGGGACACGGAAGCGGACATATTTAGCGGAGAGCCATACCTTGTCTCCAGGAGAAAAAATTGGAGGAGCTCTTCTTTTCTTATCAGCAAACTTCTTCATGCGTGATGAAGCCTGTAAGAGAGAATTTTGGGTCTCTCTCCATATGGTGGAAAGATCACGAGAAATTTCATCCACAGCGGGCAGACCAGAGGGCAAGGGGGTAGGGAGGGGAGGAAGAGGGTGACGGCCGTACAGCACGAAAAATGGGGATTTGGAGGAAGATTCAGAGACTCTGAAGTTATACGAGAATTCGGCCCATGGTAGAAGATCTGCCCAATCATCCTGGCGGGAGGAAACAAAATGTCGTAAATAATCACCCAAGACCTGGTTAATTCTTTCTACTTGTCCATTGGATTGAGGATGATATGCAGAAGAAAAGTTTAATTTAATCTTGAGTTGTTTACAGAGAGCCCTCCAGAATTTTGACACGAATTGGGCGCCTCTATCCGAGACGATCTGCGTGGGCAACCCGTGAAGACGAAAAATGTGTACAAAAAATTGTTTAGCCAACTGAGGCGCTGAAGGAAGACCAGGAAGAGGGATGAAATGTGCCATTTTGGAGAATCGATCAACGACCACCCAAACAACAGTGTTGCCACGGGATGGGGGTAAGTCTGTAATAAAATCCATACCAATCAGAGACCAAGGCTGTTCGGGGACAGGCAGAGGATGAAGAAAACCAGCGGGCTTCTGGCGAGGAGTCTTATCCCGGGCACAGACAGTGCAGGCTCGCACAAAGTCCACGACATCCGTCTCCAGAGTCGGCCACCAATAGAAGCGAGAGATGAGTTGCACAGATTTCTTGATGCCTGCATGACCTGCGAGATGGGAGGAGTGACCCCATTTGAGGATTCCGAGGCGTTGGCGTGGAGAGACGAAGGTCTTTCCTGGAGGAGTTTGCCTGATGGAGGCTGGAGAAGTGGAAATCAGGCAGTCAGGAGGAATGATGTGTTGCGGAGAGAGTTCAACTTCCGAAGCATCCGAGGAACGAGAGAGAGCATCGGCCCTAATGTTCTTATCGGCAGGCCGAAAGTGAATTTCAAAATTAAATCGGGCAAAGAACAGAGACCACCTGGCCTGGCGAGGATTCAGCCGTTGGGCAGACTGGAGATAGGAGAGGTTCTTGTGATCGGTGTAAATAATAACTGGAAATCTTGATCCCTCCAGCAGATGCCTCCATTCCTCAAGTGCTAATTTAATGGCTAGAAGCTCTCGATCCCCGATGGAGTAGTTCCTCTCCGCCGGAGAGAAGGTCCTAGAAAAAAAACCACAAGTAACAGCATGCCCGGAAGAATTTTTTTGTAGAAGGACCGCTCCAGCTCCTACAGAGGAGGCATCAACCTCCAATAGGAAGGGTTTAGATGGGTCAGGTCTGGAGAGCACGGGAGCCGAAGAAAAGGCAGACTTGAGCCGTTTAAAGGCGTCTTCCGCTTGAGGAGGCCAAGACTTGGGATTGGCATTTTTTTTGGTTAAAGCCACGATAGGAGCCACACCGGTAGAAAAATGTGGAATAAATTGCCTGTAATAATTGGCGAACCCCAAAAAACGTTGGATAGCACGGAGTCCGGAGGGGCGTGGCCAATCTAAGACGGCAGAGAGTTTGTCTGGATCCATTTGTAGTCCCTGGCCAGAGACCAAGTATCCTAGGAAAGGAAGAGATTGGCATTCAAACAGACATTTCTCTATCTTGGCATAAAGTTGATTGTCACGAAGTCTCTGAAGAACCATACGGACATGCTGGCGGTGTTCTTCTAGATTGGCAGAAAAAATCAGGATATCGTCCAGATATACAACAACACAGGAGTATAAGAGATCACGAAAAATTTCATTAACAAAGTCTTGGAAGACGGCAGGGGCGTTGCACAGGCCAAAGGGCATGACCAGATACTCAAAGTGTCCATCTCTAGTGTTAAATGCCGTTTTCCATTCATCCCCCTCTCTGATGCGGATGAGATTATAAGCACCTCTTAAGTCCAGTTTGGTAAAAATGTGGGCACCTTGGAGGCGATCAAAGAGTTCAGAGATGAGGGGTAGGGGGTAGCGGTTCTTTACCGTGATTTTATTAAGACCGCGGTAGTCAATGCAAGGACGTAGAGAGCCATCTTTTTTGGACACAAAGAAAAATCCGGCTCCGGCAGGAGAGGAGGATTTACGGATAAAGCCCTTTTTTAAATTTTCCTGGATGTACTCAGACATAGCAAGAGTCTCTGGGGCGGACAGAGGATAAATTCTGCCCCGGGGTGGAGTAGTGCCCGGGAGGAGGTCAATAGGACAATCATAAGGCCTGTGAGGAGGTAGAGTCTCAGCTTGTTTTTTGCAAAAAACATCCGCAAAGTCCATATAGGCCTTAGGGAGACCGGTTACAGGGGGAACCACAGAGTCACGGCAAGGGGTACTGGGAACCGGTTTTAGGCAGTCCTTGAAACAAGAGGGCCCCCAACTCTTGATCTCCCCAGTGGACCAATCCAGGGTTGGGGAATGGAGTTGAAGCCAGGGTAGTCCAAGGAGAATTTCGGAAGTGCAATTGGGGAGGACCAAAAATTCAATCTTCTCGTGATGAGGTCCGATGCACATTAGAAGGGGCTCCGTGCGGAAACGTATGGTACAGTCCAATCTTTCATTGTTTACACAATTGATGTAGAGGGGTCTGGCGACACTGGTCACCGGGATGTTGAACCTGTTGACGAGAGAGGCCAAAATAAAATTTCCTGCAGATCCGGAATCCAAGAAGGCCATAGTAGAGAAGGAGAAGGCAGAGGCAGATATCCGCACAGGCACAGTAAGACGTGGAGAAGCAGAGTAGACATCAAGGACTGTCTCACCTTTGTGCGGAGTCAGCGTACGTCTTTCCAGGCGGGGAGGACGGATAGGACAATCCTTCAGGAAGTGTTCGGTACTGGCACAGTACAGGCAGAGATTCTCCATGCGGCGTCGTGTCCTCTCTTGAGGTGTCAGGCGAGACCGGTCGACCTGCATAGCCTCCACGGCGGGAGGCACAGGAACGGATTGCAGGGGACCAGAGGAGAGAGGAGCCGGGGAGAAAAAACGCCTCGTGCGAACAAAGTCCATATCCTGGCGGAGCTCCTGACGCCTTTCGGAAAAACGCATGTCAATGCGAGTGGCTAGATGAATGAGTTCATGTAGGTTAGCAGGGATTTCTCGTGCGGCCAGAACATCTTTAATGTTGCTGGATAGGCCTTTTTTAAAGGTCGCGCAGAGGGCCTCATTATTCCAGGATAATTCTGAAGCAAGAGTACGGAATTGTACGGCGTACTCGCCAACGGAAGAATTACCCTGGACCAGGTTCAACAGGGCAGTCTCAGCAGAAGAGGCTCGGGCAGGTTCCTCAAAGACACTTCGAATTTCCGAGAAGAAGGAGTGTATAGAGGCAGTGACGGGGTCATTGCGGTCCCAGAGCGGTGTGGCCCATGACAGAGCTTTTCCAGACAGAAGGCTGACTACGAAAGCCACCTTAGACCTTTCAGTAGGAAACTGGTCCGACATCATCTCCAAGTGCAGGGAACATTGGGAAAGAAAGCCACGGCAGAATTTAGAGTCCCCATCAAATTTATCCGGCAAGGATAGTCGTAGACCAGAAGCGGCCACTCGCTGCGGAGGAGGTGCAGGAGCTGGCGGAGGAGATGATTGCTGAAGCTGTGGTAGTAGCTGCTGTAGCATCACGGTCAGTTGAGACAGCTGTTGGCCTTGTTGCGCTATCTGTTGTGACTGCTGGGCGACCACCGTGGTGAGGTCGGCGACAACTGGCAGAGGAACTTCAGCGGGATCCATGGCCGGATCTACTGTCACGATGCCGGCTGGCAGGTAGTGGATCCTCTGTGCCAGAGAGGGATTGGCGTGGACCGTGCTAGTGGATCGGTTCTAAGTCACTACTGGTTTTCACCAGAGCCCGCCGCAAAGCGGGATGGTCTTGCTGCGGCGGTAGTGACCAGGTCGTATCCACTAGCAACGGCTCAACCTCTCTGACTGCTGAAGATAGGCGCGGTACAAGGGAGTAGACAGAAGCAAGGTCGGACGTAGCAGAAGGTCGGGGCAGGCAGCAAGGATCGTAGTCAGGGGCAACGGCAGGAGGTCTGGAACACAGGCTAGGAACACACAAGGAAACGCTTTCACTGGCACAATGGCAACAAGATCCGGCGAGGGAGTGCAGGGGAAGTGAGGTATAAATAAGGAGTGCACAGGTGAACACACTAATTAGAACCACTGCGCCAATCAGCGGCGAAGTGGCCCTTTAAATCGCAAAGACCCGGCGCGCGCGCGCCCTAGGGAGCGGGGCCGCGCGCGCCGGGACAGGACCGACGGAGAGCGAGTCAGGTACGGGAGCCGGGGTGCGCATCGCGAGCGGGCGCCACCCGCATCGCGAATCGCATCCCGGCTGGAGGCGGTATCGCAGCGCCCCGGGTCAGTGGATCTGACCGGAGCGCTGCAGTGACGAGAGTGTAGCGAGCGCTCCGGGGAGGAGCGGGGACCCGGAGCGCTCGGCGTAACACACGCATCTTTACCCCTCCAAATCAGACGGGCCACATTCCTACGGTTACTATCCTGCCCGGGAGTCGGGAGGGACCACATCACCTCCCCATTCTGTTCTTGGAAGGCACCCAGACCATGCCTCTCTATCCAAAAAGACAGGTCAACCGAACCCCTCCCTTCTACCTCAATTGACCTATCACCCTTACGCAGAGCCTCCAGGAGGCGCCGCTGCAAGTGACCCCCAGAACCAGATGGAGACGGAGACCCTCTTGATTCCCAGGCAGCGACGCTGGCATAGCTTCTAGCAGTCGCCACCAGGGGGGCAGCCGAACCAGCCCCTACTTCCTCAGTACTCTTTACTGATCCAGTGACATCCCTTTGCCTGCCTCCAGCACTCTTCTCTTGCACACCGATAGCATCCCTCTCTTGTACACCTCTAGCACCCCTCTCTCGCACACCGCTAGCATCCCTTTCTTGCACACCGCTAGCACCCCTCTCTCGCACACCGCTAGCACCCCTCTCTTGCACACCGCTAGCACCCCTCTCTTGCACACCGCTAGCACCCCTCTCTTGCACACCGCTAGCACCCCTCTCTTGCACACCGCTAGCACCCCTCTCTAGTACACCTCTAATGCCCCACTCTTGCACACTGCTAACATTTTCATGCAACATACCATCACCAAAATTTTCACTCTCTTTTGCACTCTTCCCTTTCACACTATTATCCTGGCTAAACTTTCCTGAGCTGGCCGGGTTATTTGCGTATGCCACGGGGGTTTGTGCTGCTGGTCCCGCCCCCGATGACCGCTTTTTCGGTTCTGGCGATGTTACTTCCAGTTCCAGTGATGACACTTCCTTCAACGCCGATGATGTTCCCAGTGAGAACTGCTTCACACTGGGTGGGATCTGTCCCTCCGGACGCACCCCCACCCCTCCTACAGCAGCCGACGTGGAGGGATTCCCCACAGCGTCAGTGCAACCTTCAGGAGCCACCTTACCCGACCGCCCGGGCTTTTCTACCAATCCAGACGCATGGACACTCCCCCCCTCACAGAGGAGTGCCCTGCTACGCCCAGATCGCTCGGGGGACCGCCCCCCGAGCAGACAGCAACATCACCAAGCTCCGGCACTAGGACACGCCCCCTGCCCACCTGGGGTGGTCCTGCAGCATCGGAGTCGCCCACCTTAAGCCTGTCCTGCCCTTCCCTACCGACTGGACAGGCGGCTCCTTGGCGTCTGCAGCCATCTTAGAAACCTTATCCACCATGTACCCCCCATTCTGGCCCCGCTTTACAGCAAAAGCGGGGTCGGGCAGACTGGGGGGCCCACCAGCCTGAACCACCTTTTCAGATGGCCCAGACTGCTGGAGAGAAGAATAAACAAGTCTGGTGACCTCTCCTTTTTTCCTTTTATTTCTCCTCTTCCTCTTGCCCTTCACCTCAGTATCTGGGCCTAAGTCATTTCCAAATGATAAGTTCTCAAAATGGGTAGGTGACTCTTGGAGCACAATCGCCTTCAGCAATCCACCACCAATTAACCCATTGCTGCTGCCGCTGTCGTCACTGCTGTCATCTGACGTTACAGGCAGGGCTACCTGAGCAGGATTTATGTATGAACTCTGGGTTGTGTCCTCCTCCATTTCACTCTCCTCTGCACCACCATCTTGCTTCTCTTTAGCACCTTCCTCAGCACTGTCCTCTCTTTCTCCACCACCATCTTCCTCCACACTGTCCTCCTCAGCACTGTTCTCTCTTTCTCCTCCACCATCCACCTCCACACCATCCTCCTCTGCACTGCTTTCGCTGTGACTGACCTCCTCCTCTCTTTCTGGGTTCTGCTGGCCTCTGAACCGACTTTCATTGCAGAGTTTTTCTCTGAAGATACCAGCCCCTTCCATGATCTCCATCCTCACCCTTTCTACCTCCTCAACCTCTTTTTTCAGGGTGCGCACTTTAGCCGAATACACTGGCCTTCGATTTTTTGAGGTGTAATCAGCCTGGTAACGGGCAAATTTTAAGTCCTCTCTTAGCCCACGAAGCATTTTGCCAAGACACTCATACTCCGCCATTTTTGCTTGGATTCGGGACCCAAAAGTGGCCAAAGACTCCCTGGGACCCAATGCCCCCCATTGCTGGGGTTCAGAGGTACCTTGCCTCCCCATGTTTCTCCTCAACTCCTCACCTTCATGCAGGTCTTTACCTGCAGCCTTGCTTGTAGCCTTCCTTGCAGCCTTGCGGCTTCCAGATATGGACGGTGGAGTTGGTTCTGCATTTCTGCGGATCCTGGAGGATCTCCGTACCCCATCCTGGGAGTTGGCCGTTGCAATGTCACCTCCACCTCCCGCCGGCCTGGTAAGGGAGATGGGGACGTTGGGGTTCATGCAGGGAAACCCTTCCCCGAAGGCTGCCACAAACCTGGGGGGGGGGGGGGGGGAGGGCTGGTGAAAATCCTGCTGCTCTCTGGTTCTCTGGTTCTCCTGGAGCTGACGATCACACAACCACACCCTGAACAGGAAGTAGTGCAACAGCTGGAGACACCCTATTTGGAAAGCACTGCTGTAGGGTAATTTGGTGGTGGATGCAAATCCCTAATTTAGGCCTCAAATGCACATGGTGCTCTTTCACTTTGGAGCCCTCTCATATTTCAAGGCAACAGTTTTTGGTTACAAATTTTTTTTCTCTTCTTTTACCCCTTAAGAAAAGGTAAATTTTGGGTCTACACCAGCATGTTAGTGTAAACAGAGTGTACCATATACATTTGAGGCCTAAATTGGTGATTTGCACAGGGGTGGCTGGTAGTTACAGCAGTTCTGACATAAACATAAAAAACACCCATATGTGACCCCCATTTAGAAAACTACACCCCTCACGTAAAGTAACAAGGGGTATAGTGAGCCTTAACATCCCACAGGTGTTTGACAAATTTTTGTTAAAGTTGGAGGTGAAAATAAAAAAATGTATATTTTTTTCCCTAAAATGCTATTGTTACCCCAATTTTATCATTTTCACAAGGGGTAATAGGAAAAAAAGCCCAGCAAAATTTGTAACCCCATCTCTTCTGAGTCAGAAAATACCCCACATGTGGATGTAAAGTGCTCTGCGGGTGAACTACAGGGCTCAGAAGAGAAGGAGCACCATTGGGCTTTTGGAGAGAGAATCTGGCTGAAATTGAAGGCCATGTGCGTTTAGGCCTCCATGGTGCCAGAACAGTGAACCCCCCCCCCCCCCCCCCCACACACACACACACACACATGTGACCCCATTTTGGAAACTACACCCCTAATAAGAAGTGCAGTGAGCATTTACATCTCACAGGTGTCTGATAGATTTTTTTTGAGCAGTGGTCTGCCAAAAGAAAAATGAAAATTTTTCATTTGCACAGCCCACTGTTCCAAAGATCTGTCAAATGCCAGTGGGGTTTAACCCCTTAAGGAACCAGCCCATTTTCACCTTAAGGACCCAGCCATTTTTGCACATCTGACCATTGTCATTTTAAGCATTAATAACTCTGGGATACTTTTACTTTTCATTCTGATTCTGACATTGTTTTTTCGTGACATATTCTACTTCATGTTAGTGGTAAATTTTTGTCGAGGCTTGCATCATTTCTTGGTGAAAAATTCCAAAATTTGATGAAAAAATTGAAAATTTAGCATTTTTCTAACTTTGAAGCTCTCTGCTTGTAACAAAAACAGACATTCCAAATAAATAATATATTGATTCACAGATACAATATGTCTACTTTATATTTTCATCATAAAGTTGACAGGTTTTAACTTTTAGAAGATATCAGAGGGCTTCAAAGTTCAGCAGCACTTTTCCAATTTTTCACAACATTTTCTAAATTGGAATTTTTCAGGGACCAGTTCAGTTTTGAAGTGGATTTGAAGGGCCTTCATATTAGAAATACCCCACAAATGACCACATTATAAAAACTGCACCCCTCAAAGTATCCAAAATGACATTTGGGTAAGTGTGTTAACCCTTTAGGTGTTTCACAGGAATAGCAGCAAAGTGAAGGAGGAAATTCAAAATCTCCATTTTTTACACTCGCATGTTCTTGTAGACCCAGTTTTTGAATTTTTACAAGGGGTAATAGGAGAAAAAGCCCCCCAAAATTTGTAACCCAATTTCTCTAGAGTAAGGAAATACCTCATATGTGTATGTAAAGTGTTCGGCTGGTGCAGTAGAGGGCTCAGAAGGGAAGGAGCAACAATGGGATTTTGGAGAGTGAATTTTTGCTGAAATGGTTTTTGGGGGGCATGTCACATTTTGGAAGCCCCTATGGTGCCAGAAGAGCAGAAAACCCCCACATGGCATACCATTTTGGAAACTACACCCCTCAAGCCACGTACCAAGGGGTCCAGTGAGCCTTAACACCCCACAGGTCTTTTACGACTTTTCGTTAAATTTGGATGTGTAAATGAAAAAAAAAAAAAAAAAAGTTTCACTTCCAGGCAGTGGAAGAGAGGTGGTTGTGGTTGTGATAAATATAAAGCAAATACACTATGTTGAGCTAGCGATTGTTTGTCTGTATACAAGAGTGTGAAGCATACAAGTGAGTGAGTATAAAAGTGAGGGGACTTAAAATTAAGGGACTTTAAATTCAGGAAGTTTAAATTGAAATATTTGATTTTTTTTTCTTTTCTGTTAATTTTTGCAATCCCCAAATCTAGTATGACCTCCATGTTGGAAAAGGCAGTCCAGTGTGCATCTTGCGCAATGTATGCAATCCTTGAACAACAGTTTGAGGGTGCATATTGTTGTGCGAGATGTGTGCGAGTTGCTCATTTAGAAGCCCAGATCCTGGATCTAGAGGAGCAACTGGCAACACTGAGATGCATTGACAACCCGCAGAGTAGTCTCCTGCTCACTGAGCAGGTACTCTCTGGGGTCGAGGTGGGGATGGATAGTGGGACGGAGGGGCAGGACAGTCAGGCAGTTAGCTGGGTTACAGTTAGAAAACGGGGTAGAGGGAAAAGTGTCAGGGAGGCTAGTCCTGAACTGGCACACCCCAACAAGTTTGCCCAGTTGGCAGATGAGGGGGATGTCATTTCAGAGCTAGCGGTACTGCAGCAGGACTCTGCCTCTGACCGCCAGGGGGGTGTCTGCTCCAGTAAGGAGGGAGGGAGGAGAGCAGGGCAGGCCAGACAGGTACTGGTAGTGGGGGACTCAATTATTAGGGGGACAGACAGGGTGATCTGTCACAAAGACCGGGATAGCCGAACAGTGTGTTGTCTTCCTGGCGCTCGAGTTCGGCACATCGCGGATCGGGTTGACAGGTTGCTGGGTGGGGCTGGAGAAGACCCAGCAGTCATGGTACATATTGGCACCAATGACAAAGTAAGAGGTAGATGGAGTGTCCTTAAAAATGATTTCAGGGACTTAGGCTGCAAGCTTAAGGCAAGGACCTCCAAGGTAGTATTTTCTGAAATATTACCTGTACCACGAGCCGTACCAGAGAGGCTGCGGGAGATAAGGGAGGTAAACAAGTGGCTCAGAAGCTGGTGTAGGAAGGAGGGGTTTGGGTTCATGGAGAACTGGGCAGACTTCGACTTTAAAGGAAACAGATTTCTGACTATAGCTAAAGACCATTATCTGTCCCAAATGGTGCAGGGCCTGACCAGAGGGGGCGCCCTACTAGACTTAATATTTACCAACGTACTGAAACTGGCAGAGTAATTAATGTGCAAGTAGATGGACACCGAGGAAATAGTGATCATAATGTAATACATTATAACTTGTTCTTCAATAAGGGAATCTCTCGAGGGGCCACAAAAACAATGAACTTTCGAAAAGCAAAGTTCGATCAACTCAGAGAAGCCCATAACAATATAAAATGGGATAATGTCCTCAAAAATAACAATACTGACACTAAATGGGAGACTTTTAAAAATATCTTAAATTTTCACTGTAAGATGTATATACTTTATAGGAATAAAAGGGTCAGAAATAAAAGAAAACCAATATGGATGAATAAAAATGTTAAGGGGGCAATAAATGACTAAAATAAAGCATTTCAGTTACTAAAACAGGACAGCAGTGAAGAAGCATTAAAAAGCTATAGAGAAAAATGTGAAATATGTAAAAAACAGATAAAAGCCGCAAAAATAGAGACAGAAAGACTCATTGCCAAAGAGAGTATGACTAACACCAAAATGTTCTTTAATTATATAAATAGCAAAAAGGTCAAAAATGAAAGTGTTGGCCCTTTAAAAAATGATGAGGAAGAAATTATAAACGGGGATCAGGAAAAAGCAAATATACTAAAATTCTTCTCCACTGTATTCACTGAGGAAAATGAAATGCCAGGTGAAATACAGTGTGATAAGGTAAGCTCCCCAGTACAGGTCACCTGTCTAACCCAGGAAGAAGTACAGTGCCACCTACAAAAAATCAAAATAGACAAATCACCAGGTCCAGATGGCATTCACCCCCATGTTCTAAAGGAATTAAGTAATGTAATAGACAGACGCGGAGGTGTTGAGGGGCATGTGTGGAACTCCGCTACTCCTTGCTGGGATTTGAATAGACTGGCCCAGACCCTTTCTTGTGGATGGAGAGTGGAGCTGAGTAAAACGATCAGACTTTACATGTGATGAATATCTAACAGTGCAGAAGCCGGTGAAACCATTGATTAATACCCCGGCAATATTCTGAACAGAAGCAGCCTCTTGCACTGGCCCCATGTGGAATGGACAATATTGGATGCCTGACTCTCTGCCTGGTCACTCCTCCTAGCGATTTGGAGAAACCGGGACTCATGGACTAAATTGAACAACTTGGTCTTAGCAGAATTCCTCTCTCATGAAATTGGACCCCTCCCTGGACCCAATAAGATCAGTGACTCTGGGGGGTGATTGCACTGTCTACCAGGGGGAGCGTGAATACGCTAATGATTCCGTAGTTGCATATTAGTATGCTATATTTGGTGGTGGATATTTCTGGATCAGGGTGTGATACCCTAGGTTTTAAGCGCTCCCCAGAGCCATATGGGACTGTGAATTCTTACTTTTGTATGCTGTAAATAACGGGATTTAAATTCTCGAGTGGGAGGGGCCTATGGTGTATAAAGTTGCTAAGTTGGTCCGTGATATCCCCGTAGTGATACATACACCCCACAAATATAAAGTGAAGAGAAATAGTGGGTGAAATGGCCCCTAAGGTGAACCCCAGAAGATCAGGGGGTAGCTCGCCACAAAAAGATAAGGGGGCTATGGGTAAATTGGATAAAATATGGAAGTCTCCAGCTGTGGGTATAAAAACTAGAACCCAGAAGGATCTCTCCCCTAGTAAAACAGGCTCTAGGTACTCGGTCTTGGCGGTGGAAGAAACTGAGGAAGGGCAGTCTGTGCCCCCTGTGGGAACACAGATGTTGGAGGAGATCTTGGGAGGGGTGAAAAAATCTAATTGTGCAATTGAGGAGATAAATAAACAATTAGGTGTGGTATCTACCGAGGTATCTCTGATAAGACACGATATGACTAAAATGAGAGATAGGATTTCCAGACTGGAGGAAGAAGCCCCTAAAACAGAAAATAGGATTACGGTTTTGGAGGAGGAGGTTAATGACTTGAAAAAGGAGAGGACATCTGTTACAGATAAGCTCACTGACCTTGAGGATAGATCCAGACGTTGTAATATAAGGATGGTGGGGTTTCCTGATGGGATGGTGGGGTTTCCTGAGGGGGTGGAGGGGGGGGGGGACTCTGCCATACAGTTTCTTAGTAGGTGGTTGAAGGAGGGGATAGGGGAAGGGCATCTTACTCCAATGTTTGGGATTGAACGAGCTCATCAGTGCCAAGGCGTATTCCCCCTCCGGGGGGTCCCCCTAGGACAATCCTAATTAAGTTATAAACCTCCCAGGACAGGGATACTATCCTTAGGAGGGCAAGAGAGATGAGGGACCTACAGTATAATGGACAGAATATTTTTCTATATCCGGATTTCTCTTGGGAGACCCAGAGGAAAAGGGCATCCTTTCGGGAGATAAAAAGGCGGCTAAAGAACGCAGGGGTGCCCTTCTCTCTGCTGTTTCCAACGAGACTCCGGGTTGAGCATAAGGGAAAGGTAACAATATTTGGAACCCCACAAGAAGTCTCAGATTGGATGGATAAATAAGGCATCTAATATAAGGCACTACTGTGGCATTAGGGGTTGGAAGTATTAGTTGAGTAATAATGTTACGTCTCGGGGGGGAGGGGGGAGGGGTTGGGGGGTTCTCTGGGGTGTCACTAGGATAGGAGTGCATAGTAGAAGTACGGTGCATTATGGGGAGAGGGGGGGTGCGGGGGGGGGAAGGATAAGGGAAAGGAGGGAGGGATGGCACGGGATGATCAAAAGAGTGTTTTTTTTTTTTTTTTCTCTCTCTCTTCTTCTTCTCTCTTTTCTTTTTTCTCTTAGGCAAATATATCTATGCTTAAATTATTAGCCTGGAACATACGAGGTATGTCGGATAGAATTAAAAAGTGTGCAGTCTTCGATTATATTCGGAGGTGCCTTCCTGCGATCATATGTTTAGTTGAGACCCATAGGTCAAGAGATGAGCAGATACTTCCAAGGAAGTGGGCCAAAGAAGAATACCACTCCAGACTCTCTTCCTACTCCATGGGAGTATCAGTATATGTTCACAGGAGGGTACCATTCGAGACTAAGAATGCAAAGGTAGATAAGTATGGTCGATATGTATTTCTTTATGGAATATGGGAAGATAGGGCAGTCATCTTGGCTTTTGTTTATATTCCTCCATCTTTTAGAGTGGATGTTCTGAGGGACCTCGTGAGCTATAGCGAAAGTAAGACACATTCGGCATTATGGATAGTTGGAGATTTGAACAATGTAATAGACCCTAGTATGGACAGATACAAATTAGGTAGGAATGTAGGGGGGAACGAAACAGCATTGGCGAGATACTGTGGAGAGATGAATTGGGTTGATGGGTGGCGGAAACTAAACCCAGGAGTAAGACAGTACTCATGTTTTAGTACCTCATATAACACCGCTTCCCGAATTGACTTATGCCTGTGTGATAAGAATGCAATGACCTGGACCAGCAGGGTGCAGTATAAAGCTAAAACCCTATCGGACCATTGCCCAGTGGTGGTGGAAATTGGAGGTAAGGTAATGGGTGGGAAAAGGTTGGGCTTTCGGCTCAACCCCCACTGGATTGAATTAGTGGGCGACCAGGACTGGTTTAGACAGGAAATAGAGGCATTCTGGGAGATTAATCATAAGTCCGCAAACCCTCAGGTGGTATGGGATACTATGAAGGCATACTTGAGGGGTCTATATATAGGGCGAATCAATAAAAAAAAAAAAGGAATTCTCACAGGAAGAATCAGTACTGAATAGTAAAGTGGCAACATTAGAAGCAGGGATAGAAGAGGATAGTGGGGGGAACAGCTGTTAGAACTGAAGGCAGCTCAAGAGGAATATAAAGAATATCTACTTAAAAAGGCACAAAATAAACTATTCTTCAGTGGGCAATTTAATTTCTTTGAGAAAGGGAAACCAAATAAGACACTGTCAAGATTACTTAAAAATCAAGGCGACAAACGTGGTATTATGGCTCTGAGGAGGGAGGATGACAGCATAACCACAGATAGAGAAGAAATAGCCCAAATGGTTGGCTCTTTTTTCTCCAATCTCTATATGGGCAGCTATATTAATAGGGCGGAGGTAGCGGAATTCTTGAGGGGAATTAATATTCCGAGTTTGACAGAGGATGTCAGGGACTCCCTGGATGACCCAATCTCCCTCCAGGAATTGGAGGAGGCATTGGCATCAATCCAAGGGAATACATCCCCTGGGTCTGACGGCATTCCTTTCTAGATATATAGAATATACTCAATCCTGCTGCTTCCAAAACTGCTGGGTATCATTAATGAATCCTGGAGGGGGGGGGGGTTCTCCCTAAATCTATGTGTGAGGCTAATATTAGACTCATTAGGAAAAAAGATAAGGATCCCTTGGATTTGGGCTCATATCTCCTTGCTTAATACAGATATAAAGATAATAGCGAAAGCACTGGCAAGGAGATTGGATAAAGTAGTGGAGGTAGTGGTGGGCGGTGACCAGGGAGGGTTTAGGTCAGGAAGAACGGTTCATGACAATATCCACCAGGTGTATGAAGCAATCCAGAGTGGATCCCGTGGCCCCCGCTCCATTCTGTCATTGGATGCTACTAAAGCTTTTGACAGGGTGGAGTGGGAATACCTCTGGGAAGTTTTGAAAAGGGTTAGGGTGGGCCCGAGGTTTTTGAGTTATATTCAGCTACTATACACTAACCCCGAGGCGAGTGTGGTGGTAGATGGAACCCCCTCCTACCCATTCAAACTAAGTAGAGGAACAAGGCAGGGCTGCCCCCTCTCACCCTTTTTATTTTTAATTTATATTGAACCCTTAGCGGCTTGGATAAGAGATAATGATGTTTATGAGGGATTTGGAGTAAATGGAGAGAAGAGTAAGATCTTGTTATTTGTAGATGATATCCTCCTTTTTGTAACTAACCCACAAGAAAAAATACATCGTATCATTAAGATGTTCGAGGCATTTGCCCCTCTATCTGGGTTGGACATAAATTGGAGTAAATCTACTATGCTCCCCCTGGATGAAGATATGGGGGAGACGGTGGGAAGACTATCCGTGTTAAAAAAAAATGAATGTCTCCATTATCTGGGAGTAAAAATAGCAGCCACGAATGATAGGTTTGTGATTAACAATATACTGCCCCTTTTGAATAGTTTAGCGAAGAGAGTAGAAGTATGGATTAAAATGCCCTTCTCTATGTCAGAAAGGATGGCGATAATAAAAATGGTGGTCCTCCCACAGATCCTTTTTTTTCTTGCTACCTCGCCAGTGTGGATCGGCAAATGCTGGTTCCGGAAGATAGAAGTGATACTGGGTAGATTGTTATGGGGAAGAAAAAGGGTTCGTCTGAAGTACAGATATTTTATGGCCCCTGGAGATAGGGGGGGATTGGATATGCCCAATTTCTTTGTTTATTACATGGCCGCGCAGTTGGTACGAATCGTGAATTGGAGAAATTTTAGATATCTGGAGAAGATTGTAGTAGATAAGGAGAAAGTGAACATATATGAGGTGTTGGAATGAGATGATTATGAGGAGAGTGGGTCAAATAACACGATGTTATTGTATAAATATAGGAAAGTATGGGAAAGATTAAAGGGAGAATTACATGTAGGAAATAGTTTTGGGTTCACACCCCTATGGGGTAACAATAAATTTAAAGAATTGGTGAAGTGTGAGTCAACTTTTTGGGATAGTAAGGGTATAAAACGACTGGAACAATTATTTGATAAAGGACAACTCTTTTCATTTGAGCACATAAAAAGGGGGTATGATATTAGTGATAACGATTGGCTGTACTATTGGCAAGTTAGTCATGCAGTCCATAACACGATAGATAAGGAGATATATGTAGCACAGAAACACAATTTCATAGAAGCACTAACTCAAATAGAGCACTTTAAAAAAAAAAAGGAATATCAATTTTGTATAAGAAATTAAATAAGATTATTGGAGTAAGGGGGATCGACAGAATTAAAGACAAATGGTCCGGAATAGTGGGTACTGTGTCTGAGGAAGATTGGGACATTATGGCCCAAAATATAAGCAAGGTTTCTCGTAATATGGAAAATTACACAATTTAAGATATTACACAAGACCCACTATTCCGCGCTTCATTTACATAGGATAGGGGTGAGAATCACTTCACAGTGTGTTAAATGTGGTTTGGAAGAGGCGGACTATTTACATAGTTTTTGGTCGTGTGAGAAGATATCTGTTTTCTGGGAATCTGTAATAAAAGAGGTAGAAAGTAAAATCCCTGTGAAGGTACCTCGTACGATAGAGTTTATACTGCTGGGAGCTATTGGTAAGATGGGCAAATTTGATTAGACATACTCTTGGATGTAAACAAGTATGGATTTGGCTTCTATGGCTTTTGCTTTTCTTCCGATTGGTGATGTTGTTTTATCGGATTTGTACAATGTATTTTTGTAATTGTTTAATATTAAAATAAAAAAAATATAAAAAAAAAGTAATGTAATAGACAGACCCCAATTTTTAATATTCAGGGACTCTATAGTGACAGGGACTGTTCCCCAGGACTGGCGCATGGCAAATGTGGTGCCAATATTTAAGAAGGGGTCAAAAGGTGACCCCGGGAATTATAGACCTGTTAGTTTAACCTCGGTAAATTGTTTGAGGGTTTCCTAAGAGATGCTATTTTGGAATATCTTGATAAAAATAAATGTATGACCCTGTATCAGCATGGATTTATGAGGGATTGATCCTGTCAAACTAACCTGATCAGCTTTTATGAGGAGGTGAGCACAAGACTGGACCAGGGGCAATCGCTGGATGTCGTATATCTGGATTTTTCCAAAGCATTTGATACGGTTCCACATAAAAGGTTGGTGCATAAAATGAGAAGGTTTGGGCTGGGTGAGAATGTGCGCAAGTGGGTAAGTAACTGGCTCAATGATAGGAAACAGAGGGTGTTTATTAATGGTACTTATTCTGATTGGGTGACTGTTACTAGTGGGGTACCACAGGGGTCCGTCTTGGGTCCTGTCCTATTTAATATATTCATGAATGACCTTGCAGAGGGGTTGAATAGTAAAGTAGCAATCTTTGCAGATGACACCAAACTCTGTAAAGTGGTAAACACTATAGAGGACAGTGCACTGTTACAAATGGATCTGGATAGGTTGGAGGTTTGGGCTGGGAAGTGGCAGATGAGGTTCAACACTGATAAATGTAAGGTAATGCAAAAATCCGAGCTGGGATTATGTATTAAATGGAAGAACACTTAGGACGACTGACATGGAAAAGGACTTAGGAGCCTTAGGTAACAGTAAACTTAGCTGTAGTGACCAGTGTCGGGCAGCTGCTGCCAAGGCTAATAAAATCATGGGGTACATCAATAGGGGCATAGATGCCGACGACAAGGAAATAATGCTACCGCTGTACAAATCACTAGTCAGTCCTCACATAGAGTACTGTGTACAGTACTGAGCACCAGTGTACAAGAAAGATATAGTGGAGCTGGAGAGGGTTCAAATCCCACTAAGGACAACAATAAATAAAGACATTATTATTATTATTATTATTATAATAACGTCAGCAGAGAGCACTGTGCTCGTGATGTCATCAGAGAGCATTCCAAAAAGAAAATAATTTCCTCTGTAGTATTCAGCAGCTAATAAGTACAGGAAAGATTACGATTTTTTAATAGAAGTAATTTACAAATCTGTTTAACTTTCCGGAGCCAGTTGATTTAAAAGAAAAAAAAGGTTTTCACCGGAGTACCCCTTTAACCCCTTCATGACCCAGCCCATTTTCACCTTCAGGTCCTGGGCATTTTTTGAAAATCTGACCACTGTCACTTTAAACATTAATAACTCTGGAATGCTTTTACTTATCATTCTGATTCCGAGAACTGCTGTAACAATCAGCCACCCCTGTGCAAATCGCCTCAAATGTACATGGTGCACTCTCCCTTCTGAGCCTTGTTGTGCGCCCCCAGAGCACTTTGCGCCCACATATGGGGTATCTCCATACTCGGGAGAAATTGCATTACAAATTTAGAGGATCTTTTTTCCCCTTTTACCTCTTGTGAAAATGAAAAGTATAGGGCAACACCAGCATGTCAGAGTAAAAAAATTATTTTTTTACACTAACATGCTGGTGTAGACCCCAACTTCACCTTTTCATAAGGGGTTAAAGAAGAAAAAGCCCCCCAAAATTTGTAAGGCAATTTCTCCCGAGTACGGCAATACCCCATATGTGTCCCAAAACTGTTGCCCTGAAATACAACAGGGCTCCAAAGTGAGAGAGCGCCATGCGCATTTGAGGCCTGAATTAGGGATTTGCATAGGGGTGGACATAGGGGTATTCTATGCCAATGATTCCCAAACAGGGTGCCTCCAGCTGTTGCAAAACTCCCAGCATGCCTGGACAGTCAATGGCTGTCCGGCAATACTGGGAGTTATTATTTTGCAACAGCTGGAGGCTCCGTTTTGGAAACAGTAGCGTACCAGACGTTTTTCATTTTTTTGGGGGAGGGGGGCTGTGTAGGGATAATGTGTATATGTAGTGTTTTTTACTTTTTATTTTAGGTTAGTGTTAGTGTAGTGTAGTGTTTTTAGGGTACAGTCACATGGGCAGAGGTTCACAGCAAGTTTGCCGCTGGGAGTTTGAGCTGCAGCGCAAATTTTGCGCCATCTCAAACTTGCAGCACTCACTGTAAACCTCCGCCCATGTGAGTGTACCCTGTACATTCACATTGGGGGGAGGGGGCAAACATCCAGCTGTTGCAAACTCCGAGCATGCCCTTTGGCTGTCCGTGCATGCTGGGAGTTGTAGTTTTGCAACAGCTGGAGGCACACTGGTTTGGAAACACTACGTTAAGTAATAAACTTTCAAGTGTTTTGCAACCAAACTTAGCGTTTCCAAACCAGTGTGCCTCCAGCTGTTGAAAAACTACAACTCCCAGCATGCATGGTCTGTCAGTGCATGCTGGGAGTTATAGTTTTGCAACAATTGAAACAGCTGGAGGCACTGAGGTAGCAAACGGACAATGTTTCCCAACTAGTGTGCCTCCAGTTGTTGCAAAACTACAACTCCCAGCATGCCCAGACTGCCCAAGCATGCTGGAAGTTGTAGTTCGGCAATATCTGAAGGATCAGATGTTGCCGAACTACAACTTCCAGCATGCTTGGGCAGTCTGGGCATGCTGGGAGTTGTAGTTTTGCAATATCTGGAGGTCCACAGTTTGGAGACCACTGTATAATGGTCTCCAATCTATGCTCTTCCAGATGTTAGAGAACTACAACTCCCAGCATGCCTGGACAGACTGAGCATGCTGGGAGTTGTAGTTTTGCAACATCTGGAACAGCACAGATTGGAGACCATTATACAGTGGTCTCCAAACTGTGGACCTCCAGATGTTACAAAACTACAACTCCCAGCATGCCCAGAAAGCCAAAGGCTGTCTGGGCATGCTGGGAGTTGCCGTTTTGAAACTCCCAGAGGCAGCAGTGAGATCGCTTTACGGCGATCTCACTGCTGCCAATGAAGATGCCGCACTGCTGCCGGAAACTCACCTCCGGGACGCAGCGCCGCCGGGACCGCCTGGAGGACGTCGCTCGCAACGGGACCACTCGGGACACCGCATGGTCGGGTAAGTGATGCCGGGGGATGGGTAAGGGACACTTAGCAGAGCGGTGTGTGTCCCGATCCCCGTGATCGGGACTTACACACCGCGCTGCTAAATATTCTGATAGCGAAACGCTGCTATTAGCTAGTCAGAGTTGACCAGCTGATAGCAGCGATCGCTGGGGGGGGGGGGGGGGGGGGGATGAAACCCCCCGTGGTCGCATGGTAAGATGGCTGGCTATCAGTGATAGCCACCATCTTACCGGGCGCTGCGGGATGCCACGAGTAGCGGCAAAAATGTTCATGACGTACCTGTATGTCATGGGTCGGGAACACCTTGCCACCCATGACGTACAGGTATGTCATAGGTCGGGAAGGGGTTAATGGTATAGAGAACTGTGTCTAGTGCATTAACTCTGATTTTTTGCCCATTGAAACCAGTAGGCCCATTGTGGTCTATGGGGAAAGCTGCTGAGTTGCCCATAGCAACCAATCAGATCGCTTCTTTCATTTTTGAAAAAGTCTCTGAAAAATGAAGGAAGTAATCTGATTGGTTGCTATGGGCAACTCAGAAACTTTTCCAGGAAAATATGCTGAGTTGCCCATAGCAACCAATCAGATCGCTTCTTTCATTTTGCAAAGGCATTGTGAAAAATGAAAGAAGCAATCTGGTTGCTATGGGCAACTGCACAACTCTTCCTCTACACTGGTCTTAATGAATCTCCCCCATAGAGGGAGATTTATCAAAACCTGCCCAGAGGAAAAGTTTCTGAGTTGCCCATAGCAACCAATCAGATCGCTTCTTTCATTTTTGAAAAAGCCTCTGAAAAATGAAGGATATTTTTGAGATTTTGGAAGCTGGGATACTCACTACACCCATGCATATCTAGATAATTAAGTATGGGGGGAACTTAAATTTATTTTTTAAATCACATGGAGTTTTGACTTTACTTCATTATGGTCGAATAAAGCACTTAAAGAGTTCCTTAAAATTAAAGATTCACTCTTTTGGATGAAAAGGGGCTTATTTATGTAAATCAATTATACGCTTTAGGTCAAATAAAGTCGTTTGAAGAGATAGCCCATAAGTGTGTGGGGGGAAGACAATCACAAACATTGTTTTTTACAAATAAGTAACACAGATCATAAACCAATAAAAGGAGAGATTGGAGATTTCAGGGATTCTATATATAAGAAAAGTTTAATTAGACTATTTCCTTATGCAAAGTTGCTGTCTGGGCATGCTGGGAGTTGTGGTTCTGCAGCGGTTGGGGGTTCACAGCTTGAAGACCACTGCTATAGAGGGTGCAAATGTATCTGAGCCCTGGAACTCAAATAATGTGAAATATGAGATGATCAAAATGGAGCCCCTGCACTAATTACTTGGGTTCTGAGGTCTGTAAGGTCCATAGTAAAAACATCAGGTTCTGTCTATAGCAGATACTAAATCATGGCAGCTCAAAGAAACAAGCAGTCATTCTGACATGTCACATGTGATGTCATAGACAGCTGGAGGCCTGACATCCCACTGACAGCCGCCCGAGCCTTCAGTCTGTTCCAGTGCGATTAGTGAGAATAGTGAGATTAGCGTCTTCTTTTTCTACTTGTCTGAAATGGAGCTAAAAGGACTGGGGTTCGTCCCCCTCCTGTTGGCGTTTTGGTGTGCGGCCTGGCTTGCCACCAGCTACATCATGACGGTCGTCCTCGGCCATGCAGCCTCGCCACTGATGAGCATCAGGTAAGATAAACAAGCAAATGATTCTTATTTCATGGGTTGGGAGTGAGGAAATATCCATAATAACATTGGTTTCTTTTCCTTCACAGTGACGTGGGAAATGTCTTTCCCGAAAGCATATTATTCAGAATTGGATTTATAGGGACGTCCATTGGCACTTTGGTACTAACCTTTCTTATTTATAAGTATATGGTTATGCATACTGAAGAGTTCAGGGGTCATCAGGTCCTGATCCAGAGGATCCTGCTGGCCATTGTGTGGGCCTCCTGTTTTTCCACAGCTGTTATGCATGTATTGTCCCCCGAAGAATATCCCAGGATACACTTTGTCAGCACGATAATTTCCATTACATGTGAAGCCTTATACTACCTTGGGCAGTCCATCCAGATGTATAAATTACCAGGAGCAAAAAAAGTCATCCACCATAGTAGATGCACCTGCTGTGGCCTGACTTTTGTCTGTGTAGTTTTCTATTTTGGATATGAAACATTAAAGGAATTATTCCATAATGATGAAGACTGGGACGAGATCCGTGAAATCCCCATCATAATCATCGAGTGGGTGATGCTTCTACTGATCCTGATAAACATCGTGACCTATTATTCCACCATGCAGAGGTTATTGTTGACCGTCTCCAGAAACAGCTGCACACTCTCTCTTAGAGTAAAAATTGATGACTTCGGGGTGTAGACCACCACGGGGGCCATCAAGTGGACTTCTGGGAGAGATACTGCACAGGACACGGAAAACATCTAAAGAAGAATAACTGGGGGACTACATATGGTGCCAGTAATCATGACACAATAATATGAGCTGGTGATATTACCTATACAAAAAAAAAATAAAAAAAAATTATAAAAAAATATTGGTGTGTGAAGTGTAATACCTAGTTAGAAAAACAGAATCAAATTCATCATTATAACCCCCCTCTGCATTACCCTGTTTATTATTTTTCAAGCAAGCACTTTGTTCTAATTCGTCCACTCTCTGGCGTGCTCCTTGTATAAGGGGTTTGGGATACCCTTTTTGTTTAAAACGATCCTCCAGGTTCTCTAGTTGTTGTAGGTATTTTTGTGTGGAAGAACAATTCCTTCGGATTCTTTTCATTTGACCGAATGGAATGTTCTTCTTCCATTATTTAAGATGGCAACTGTTAAAGTCGAGGTATCTGTTTGCATTCACCTCCTTAAAATAGTTGGCAGTATGCGAACAGCCATCCTGAATATAGATATTTAAATCCAGGAACTCACATTTTTTGGGGGACTGATGCAGCGCTGCCTTTGGCAATTTCTGGCTCTGCTATAGCGCTTTTTTTGAGGGGGCGTGTCGGCTGCCCCTTCATCTGGCGGTCAACCTGCGCTATCTGGCCAGCGAGCCAGGGCCCCGTACAGGAGATCACGGGGCCCCCCAGCGGTCGGACCCCCGCAATCTGAAACTTATCCCCTATCCTTGGGACAGGGCCGGACTGGGGATGAAATCCAGCCCTGGAAATTACTGTATACCAGCCCCACAGCATTGTGTCATTGTGCCGGCAAACAGCCACCGAGCACAGGCGTATCACTTTGCGTGGCTATACATATATATATATATATCACAGAAGGAATACACCAGTACTTTGCCAAATTTTTCAATAAAGTGGTGTCAGCGACCAAGACCTGATCATAGTCCACCACAAATTCAAAAAGTAAAATGGCACAACACTCCCTTATAATCAGGGCCGGTTTTAGGCTTAGCGTGGCCTTAGGCAAAATCAAAAGTGGGGCCCCAAAAGTCATAGTAGTGCACTAACTAGATTTGAACAATTTTGGTCACTTCAAATACTATAAAAAAAATATCTAAAAAGCTATTGAAAAGTCCCATCAAAACAAAAATGGTACCGATAAAAACTACAAATCACAGCGCAAAAAATGACCCTCACATCCCCATATACAGAAAAATAAGAGTTATAGGGATCAAAATAGTACAATTTTATATTTTTGTATAGTTCCCCCCACATTAGGTAAAGAGTATAGCTCCCCCACATTAGGTGTGCAGTATAGTTCCCCCACATTAGGTGCAGTATAGTTCCCCCACATTAGGTGCAGTATAGTCCCCCTCATTAGGTGCAGTATAGTTCTCCCCACATTAGGTGCAGTATAGTTCCCCCACTTCAGGTGCAGTATAGTTCTCCCCACATTAGGTACAGTATAGTTCCCCCACATTAGGTGCAGTATAGTCCCCCACATTAGGTGCAGTATAGTCCCCCACATTAGGTGCAGTATAGTCCCCCACATTAGGTGCAGTATAGTCCCCCACATAAGGTGCAGTATAGTTCCCCCACTTCAGGTGCTGTATAGTTCCCCCACTTTAGGTGCAGTATAGTTCTAACCACATTAGGTACAGTATAGTTCCCCCACATTAGGTGCAGTATAGTCCGCCACATTAGGTGCAGTATAGTTCTCCCCACATTAGGTGCAGTATAGTTCTCCCCACATTAGGTGCAGTATAGTTCTCCCCACATTAGGTGCAGTATAGTTCCCCCACATTAGGTGCAGTATAGTTCTCCCCACATTAGGTGCAGTATAGCTCTCCACATTAGGTGCAGTATAGTTCCCCACATTAAGTGCAGTATAGTTCCCCACATTAGGTGCAGTATAGTTCTCCCCACATTAAGTGCAGTATAGTTTCCCCACTTCACGTGCAGTATAGTTCTCCCCACATTAGATACAGTATAGTTCCCCCACATTAGGTGCAGTATAGTTCTCCCCACATTAGGTGCAGTATAGTTCTCCCCACATTAGGTGCAGTATAGTTCTCCCCACATTAGGTGCAGTATAGTTCTCCCCACATTAGGTGCAGTATAGTTCTCCCCACATTAGGTGCCGTATAGTTCTCCCCACATTAGGTGCAGTATAGTTCTCCCCACATTAGGTGCAGTATAGTTCTCCCCACACTAGGTGCAGTATAGCTCTCCACATTAGGTGCAGTATAGCTCTCCACATTAGGTGCAGTACAGTTCCCTGCACATTAGGTGCAGTATAGCTCTCCACATTAGGCTGGCATTATAGTTCCCCCACATTAGGTGCAGTATATAATCCCCCCCCCCCTCATTAGGTGCAGTATAGTTCCCGCACATTAGATGCAGTATAGTTCACCACATTAGGTACAGTATAGCTCTCCACATTAGGTGCAGTACAGTTCCCTCCACATTAGGTGCAGTATAGCTCCCCACATTAGGTTGGCAGTATAGTTCCCCCACATTAGGTGCAGTATATAGTCCCCCCTCATTAGGTGCAGTATAGTTCCCCCACGTTAGGTGCAGTGTAGTTCCCCACATTAGGTGCAGTATAGTTCCCCACATTAGGTGCAGTATAGTTCCCCCACATTAGGTGCAGTATAGCTCTTCACATTAATTGCAGTATAGTTCTCCCCACATTAGGTGCAGTATAGTCCCCCACATTGGGTGCAGTACAGTCCCCCACATTAGGTGCAGTATAGTTCCCCCACATTAGGTTGGCTGTATAGTTCCCCCACTTCAGGTGCAGTATAGTTCTCCCCATATTAGGTACAGTATAGTTCCCCCACATTAGGTGCAGTATAGTTCTCCCCACATTAGGTGCAGTATAGTCCCCCACATTAGGTGCAGTATAGTTCTCCCCACATTAGGTGCAGTATAGTTCTCCCCACATTAGGTGCAGTATAGTTCTCCCCACATTAGGTGCAGTATAGTTCTCCCCACATTAGGTGCAGTATAGTTCTCCACATTAGGTGCAGTATAGTTCTCCACATTAGTTGCAGTATAGCTCTCCACATTAGGTGCAGTACAGTTCCCTCCACATTAGGTGCAGTATAGATCCCCACATTAGGTTGGTAGTATAGTTCCCCCACATTAGGTGCAATATATAGTCCTCCCCCCCCCCTCATTAGGTACAGTATAGCTCCCCACATTAGGTTGACAGTATAGTTCCCCCACATTAGGTGCAGTATATAGTCCCCCCCCCCCTCATTAGGTGCAGTATAGTGCCCCCACATTAGGTGCAGTATAGTTCCCCACATTAGGTACAGTATAGCTCTCCACATTAGGTGCAGTACAGTTCCCTGCACATTAGGTGCAGTATAGCTCTCCACATTAGGCTGGCATTATAGTTCCCCCACATTAGGTGCAGTATATAATCCCCACCCCCCCCCCCCTCATTAGGTGCAGTATAGTTCCCGCACATTAGATGCAGTATAGTTCACCACATTAGGTACAGTATAGCTCTCCACATTAGGTGCAGTACAGTTCCCTCCACATTAGGTGCAGTATAGCTCCCCACATTAGGTTGGCAGTATAGTTCCCCCACATTAGGTGCAGTATATAGTCCCCCCTCATTAGGTGCAGTATAGTTCCCCCACATTAGGTGCAGTGTAGTTCCCCACATTAGGTGCAGTATAGTTCCCCCACATTAGGTGCAGTATAGCTCTTCACATTAGGTGCAGTATAGTTCTCCCCACATTAGGTGCAGTATAGTCCCCCACATTGGGTGCAGTACAGTCCCCCACATTAGGTGCAGTATAGTTCCCCCACATTAGGTTGGCTGTATAGTTCCCCCACTTCAGGTGCAGTATAGTTCTCCCCATATTAGGTACAGTATAGTTCCCCCACATTAGGTGCAGTATAGTTCTCCCCACATTAGGTGCAGTATAGTCCCCCACATTAGGTGCAGTATAGTTCTCCCCACATTAGGTGCAGTATAGTTCTCCCCACATTAGGTGCAGTATAGTTCTCCCCACATTAGGTGCAGTATAGTTCTCCCCACATTAGGTGCAGTATAGTTCTCCACATTAGGTGCAGTATAGTTCTCCACATTAGTTGCAGTATAGCTCTCCACATTAGGTGCAGTACAGTTCCCTCCACATTAGGTGCAGTATAGATCCCCACATTAGGTTGGCAGTATAGTTCCCCCACATTAGGTGCAATATATAGTCCCCCCCCCCCCCTCATTAGGTACAGTATAGCTCCCCACATTAGGTTGACAGTATAGTTCCCCCACATTAGGTGCAGTATATAGTCCCCCCCCCTCATTAGGTGCAGTATAGTGCCCCCACATTAGGTGCAGTATAGTTCCCCACATTAGGTACAGTATAGCTCTCCACATTAGGTGCAGTACAGTTCCCTCCACATTAGGTGCAGTATAGCTCCCCACATTAGGTTGGCAGTATAGTTCCCCCACATTAGGTGCAGTATATAATCCCCCCCTCATTAGGTGCAGTATAGTTCCCCCACATTAGGTGCAGTATAGTTCCTCACATTAGGTGCAGTATAGTTCCCCCACATTAGGTGCAGTATAGTTCTCCCCATATTAGGTGCAGTATAGTTCCCTCCACATTAGGTGCAGTATAGTTCTCCCCACATTAGGTGCAGTATAGTTCTCCCCACATTAGGTGCAGTATAGTTCCCCCACATTAGGTGCAGTGTAGTCCCACACATTGGTGCAGTATAGTTCTCCCCACATTAGGTGCAGTATAGTTCTCCCCACATTAGGTGCAGTATAGTTCCCCCACATTAGGTGCAGTATAGTTCCCCACATTAGGTGCAGTATAGTTCTCCCCACATTAGGTGCAGTATAGTTCCCTCCACATTAGGTGCAGTATAGTTCTCCCCACATTAGGTGCAGTATAGTTCCCCCACATTAGGTGCAGTATAGATCCCCCACATTAGGTGCAGTATAGTTCTCCCCACATTGGTGCAGTATAGTTCCCCACATTAGGTGCAGTATAGTCCCACACATTGGTGCAGTATAGTTCCCCACATTAGGTGCAGTATAGTTCCCTCCACATTAGGTGCAGTATAGTTCTCCCCACATTAGGTGCACTATAGTCCCCCACATTAGGTGCAGTATAGTTCCCCACATTAGGTGCAGTATAGATCCCCCACATTAGGTGCAGTATAGTTCTCCCCACATTGGTGCAGTATAGTTCCCCACATTAGGTGCAGTATAGTTCCCTCCACATTAGGTGCAGTATAGTTCCCCCACATTAGGTGCAGTATAGTTCCCTCCACATTAGGTGCAGTATAGTTCCCCCACATTAGGTGCAGTATAGTTCCCCCACATTAGGTGCAGTATAGTTCCCCACATTAGGTGCAGTATAGTTCCCCACATTAGGTGCAGTATAGTTCCCTCCACATTAGGTGCAGTATAGTTCCCTCCACATTAGGTGCAGTATAGTTCTCCCCACATTAGGTGCAGTATAGTTCTCCCCACATTAGGTGCAGTATAGTTCCCCCACATTAGGTGCAGTATAGTTCCCCCACATTAGGTGCAGTATAGTTCTCCCCACATTAGGTGCAGTATAGTTCCCCACATTAGGTGCAGTATAGTTCCCCACATTAGGTGCAGTATAGTTCCCTCCACATTAGGTGCAGTATAGTTCTCCCCACATTAGGTGCAGTATAGTTCTCCCCACATTAGGTGCAGTATAGTTCCCCCACATTAGGTGCAGTATAGTTCCCCCACATTAGGTGCAGTATAGTTCCCCACATTAGGTGCAGTATAGTCCCACACATTGGTGCAGTATAGTCCCCAGGCCCGTCGCTACCGGACCGGCAAACCAAGCAATTGCTTGGGGCCCCGAGCTGGCTGGGGGGCCCCGAGCAGAGCCGGTGCTTGCCCGTCCTGTAGCGACGGGACACTTCGGGGGGCCCGCACATTTCACCAAAATTACATTTTTGATGGGCGCGGGCCCCTTAAGAAACAAAGCAGGGCCGGCACCGGACAGGTCAGGGGATGATTGGAGTAGAGACGTCACGTGCCCCGCGCAGGCACGCACGTTTACGCCAATCACCTGACCTGTCCCTGCTTGCGTCCCCGCGGGAACCTCCAGCATCCTCCGTGCAGTGACAGGAGCAGCAGCAGACTCCCGCCTCTGCAACGATCCCCGGCAGGGTAAGTAAACTGGCGCGGGGGGCCCGGGGGATTGTATGGTTGTCAGGGGACTGCAATGGTGATGAGAGGTGTTTGTGTGTGTGTGTGTGTGGGGGGGGGGGGGGGGGGGTGTCATGGGGGTCATGAGAGATGCAGGGGGTGTTATGGGGGTCATGAGAGATGCAGGAGGGGTGTTATGGGGATCATGAGAGATGCAGGAGGGGTGTTATGGGGGTCATGAGAGATGCAGGAGGGGTGTTATGGGGATCATGAGAGATGCAGGAGGTGTTATGGGGGTCATGATAGATATAGGGAGTGTTATGGGGGTCATGAGAGATGCAGGAGGGGTGTTATGGGGATCATGAGAGATGCAGGAGGGGTGTTATGGGGGTCATGAGAGATGCAGGGGGGTGTTATGGGGATCATGAGAGATGCAGGGGGGGTGTTATGGGGGTCATGAGAGATGCAGGAGGGGTGTTATGGGGTCATGAGAGATGCAGTGGGGTGTTATGGGGGTCATGAGAGATGCAGGGGTGGTGTTATGGGGGTCATGAGAGATGCAGGAGGGTGTTATGGGGATCATGAGAGATATAGGGAGTGTTATGGGGGTCATGAGAGATGCAGGAGGTGTGTTATGGGGGTCGTGAGAGATGCAGGAGGGTGTTATGGGGGTCGTGAGAGATGCAGGGGGGTGTTATGGGGGTCGTGAGAGATGCAGGAGGGGTGTTATGGGGATCATGAGAGATGCAGGGGGGGTGTTATGGGGTCATGAGAGATGCAGGAGGGGTGTTATGGGGGTCATGAGAGATGCAGGGGGGTGTTATGGGGGTCATGAGAGATGCAGGGGGGTGTTATGGGGATCATGAGAGATGCAGGGGGGTGTTATGGGGGTCATGAGAGATGCAGGAGAGGTGTTATGGGGGTCATGAGAGATGCAGGGGGGTGTTATGGGGATCATGAGAGATGCAGGAGGGGTGTTATGGGGGTCATGAGAGATGCAGGAGGGTGTTATGGGGGTCATGAGAGATGCAGGAGGGGTGTTATGGGGATCGTGAGAGATGCAGGAGGGGTGTTATGGGGGTCATGAGAGATGCAGGAGGGGTGTTATGGGGGTCATGAGAGATGCAGGAGGGGTGTTATGGGGGTCATGAGAGATGCAGGGGGGTGTTATGGGGGTCATGAGAGATGCAGGGGGGTGTTATGGGGGTCATGAGAGATGCAGGGGGGTGTTATGGGGATCATGAGAGATGCAGGGGGGTGTTATGGGGATCATGAGAGATGCAGGGGGGTGTTATGGGGGTCATGAGAGATGCAGGAGAGGTGTTATGGGGGTCATGAGAGATGCAGTGGGGTGTTATGGGGGTCATGAGAGATGCAGGGGGGTGTTATGGGGGTCATGAGAGATGCAGGGGGGTGTTATGGGGGTCATGAGAGATGCAGGGGGGTGTTATGGGGATCATGAGAGATGCAGTGGAGTGTTATGGGGGTCATGAGAGATGCAGGAGGGGTGTTATGGGGGTCATGAGAGATGCAGGCGGGGTGTTATGGGGATCGTGAGAGATGCAAGGGGGTGTTATGGGGATCGTGAGAGATGCAGGGGGTGTTATGGGGGTCATGAGAGATGCAGGAGAGGTGTTATGGGGATCGTGAGAGATGCAGGAGGGTGTTATGGGGTCATGAGAGATGAAGGGGGGGTGTTATGGGGGTCATGAGAGATGCAGGGGGTGTTATGGGGGTCATGAGAGATGCAGGAGGGGTGTTATGGGGGTCATGAGAGATGCAGGAGGGGTGTTATGGGGATCATGAGAGATGCAGGAGGGGTGTTATGGGGATCATGAGAGATGCAGGAGGGGTGTTATGGGGGTCATGAGAGATGCAGGGGGGTGTTATGGGGGTCATGAGAGATGCAGGGGGTGTTATGGGGGTCATGAGAGATGCAGGAGGGGTGTTATGGGGGTCATGAGAGATGCAGGGGGGTGTTATGGGGGTCATGAGAGATGCAGGGGGGTGTTATGGGGGTCATGAGAGATGCAGGGGGGTGTTATGGGGATCATGAGAGATGCAGTGGAGTGTTATGGGGGTCATGAGAGATGCAGGGGGTGTTATGGGGGTCATGAGAGATGCAGGAGGGGTGTTATGGGGGTCATGAGAGATGCAGAAGGGGTGTTATGGGGGTCATGAGAGATGCAGGAGGGGTGTTATGGGGGTCATGAGAGATGCAGGAGGGGTGTTATGGGGTTCATGAGAGATGCAGGAGGGGTGTTATGGGGATCATGAGAGATGCAGGGGGTGTTATGGGGGTCATGAGAGATGCAGGGGGGTGTTATGGGGGTCATGAGAGATGCAGGAGGGGTGTTATGGGGGTCATGATAGATATAGGGAGTGTTATGGGGGTCATGAGAGATGCAGGGGGTGTTATGGGGGTCATGAGAGATGCAGGGGGTGTTATGGGGGTCATGAGAGATGCAGGGGGTGTTATGGGGGTCATGAGAGATGCAGGGGGTGTTATGGGGGTCATGAGAGATGCAGGGGGGTGTTATGGGGGTCATGAGAGATGCAGGGGGGTGTTATGGGGGTCATGAGAGATGCAGGGGGTGTTATGGGGGTCATGAGAGATGCAGGGGGTGTTATGGGGGTCATGAGAGATGCAGGGGGTGTTATGGGGATCATGAGAGATGCAGGGGGTGTTATGGGGATCATGAGAGATGCAGGGGGTGTTATGGGGATCATGAGAGATGCAGGGGGGTGTTATGGGGATCATGAGAGATGCAGTAGGGGTGTTATGGGGGTCATGAGAGATGCAGGGGGGTGTTATGGGGGTCATGAGAGATGCAGGGGGTGTTATGGGGGTCATGAGAGATGCAGGGGAGTGTTATGGGGATCATGAGAGATGCAGTGGGGTGTTATGGGGGTCATGAGAGATGCAGGGGGGTGTTATGGGGGGTCATGAGAGATGCAGGAGGGGTGTTATGGGGGTCATGAGAGATGCAGGGGGGTGTTATGGGGGTCATGAGAGATGCAGGAGGGTGTTATGGGGGTCATGAGAGATGCAGGAGGGTGTTATGGGGGTCATGAGAGATGCAGGAGGGGTGTTATGGGGATCGTGAGAGATGCAGGAGGGGTGTTATGGGGGTCGTGAGAGATGCAGGAGGGGTGTTATGGGGATCATGAGAGATGCAGGGGGGGTGTTATGGGGTCATGAGAGATGCAGGAGGGGTGTTATGGGGGTCATGAGAGATGCAGGGGGGTGTTATGGGGGTCATGAGAGATGCAGGGGGGTGTTATGGGGATCATGAGAGATGCAGGGGGGTGTTATGGGGGTCATGAGAGATGCAGGAGAGGTGTTATGGGGGTCATGAGAGATGCAGTGGGGTGTTATGGGGGTCATGAGAGATGCAGGGGGGTGTTATGGGGATCATGAGAGATGCAGTGGAGTGTTATGGGGGTCATGAGAGATGCAGGAGGGGTGTTATGGGGGTCATGAGAGATGCAGACGGGGTGTTATGGGGATCGTGAGAGATGCAAGGGGGTGTTATGGGGATCGTGAGAGATGCAGGGGGTGTTATGGGGGTCGTGAGAGATGCAGGAGAGGTGTTATGGGGATCGTGAGAGATGCAGGAGGGTGTTATGGGGTCATGAGAGATGAAGGGGGTGTTATGGGGGTCATGAGAGATGCAGGAGGGGTGTTATGGGGGTCATGAGAGATGCAGGAGGGGTGTTATGGGGGTCATGAGAGATGCAGGAGGGGTGTTATGGGGGTCATGAGAGATGCAGGAGGGGTGTTATGGGGATCATGAGAGATGCAGGAGGGGTGTTATGGGGATCATGAGAGATGCAGGAGGGGTGTTATGGGGATCATGAGAGATGCAGGGGGGTGTTATGGGGGTCATGAGAGGTGCCCCCCCCCTGCACCTCTCCTCATCCCCCCCCCCCGGTTATAATAGTGATGAGGAGAGGTGGGGGGGGGAGTTATAGTAATAAAGAGGAGAGGTATATGTATATATGATGTGTATGCATGTGTGGCAGTATTGTATTCAGTGGATGCAATGTGGAGCAGCATTATATTCAGGGTACAGTGTGTGGCAGCATTATATTCAGGGGTACAGTGTGTGGCAGTATTATATTCAGGGGTACAGTGTGTGGAAGCATTATATTCAGGGTACAGTGTGTGGCAGTATTATTTTCAGGGTACAGTGTGTGGCAGTATTATTTTCAGGGTACAGTGTGTGGCAGTATTATTTTCAGGGTACAGTGTGTGGAAGCATTATATTCAGTGGATACAGTGTGGAGCAGCATTATATTCAGGGTACAGTGTGTGGCAGCATTATAGTCAGGGTACAGTGTGTGGCAGCATTATATTCAGGGTACAGTGTGTGGCAGTATTATATTCAAGGTACAGTGTGAGGCAGCATTATATTCAGGGTACAGTGTGTGGCAGTATTATATTCAAGGTACAGTGTGAGGCAGCATTATCTTCAGGGTACAGTGTGGGGCAGTATATTATTTAGAGTACACTTTCTGGCAAGGTTATAATGATTACTGTCTTCATGCAGAGGATGAGGATCTGCTGACAGTGAGGAGCCAATGATGCCTGGATGTCAGACTCTGCAGAGAAGATGGAGCTGGAGGAAGACCTGGTCTCTGGACCAGATGAAGAAGAAAAGATAACAGAGAAGATATCACTCAAGTCAGAAGACGTCACTCAGGTCACTATCATTGTGTATTCTCCTGACTGTCCCATCAGAGCTGTAGTCACTTGTAAGTTCTGCAGTGATGATGGGTAAAACTGTGTCCAATCTGTGGCTCTTCAGCTGTTACAAAACTACAACTCCCATTGCCAGAGGCTCTCCAGAATGATGGGAGTTTTAGCTTTCCAACAGCTGGAGAACCATTTTAACCGAGGTGATCGGTGGGGGTCTCAGCAGTCAAACCCCCACCAAAAAAATGGCCCGGGAGGGGGGGGGTCTGGACAGCGGGTATGGGTAGGGAACACTGCTGCACCTAATGTGGGGGGAACACTGCCTACCTAATGTGGGGGGAAGACTGCCTACCTAATGTAGGGGGAACACTGCTGCACCTAATGTAGGGGGAACACTGCTGCACCTAATGTGCGTCGTATTGACGTTCGCTCACGTTGCGCTCCCAGAATTCAAGGGTCGGCGTTACTATGGAGGGGGGGGCCTCCATGTCCATTTTGCTTGGGGCCCCCAAATTCCTTCAAACGGCCCTGATAGTCCCCCACATTAGGTGCAGTATAGTTCCCCACATTAGGTGCAGTATAGTCCCACACATTGGTGCAGTATAGTCCCCCACATTAGGAGCAGTATAGCTCTCCACATTAGGTGCAGTATAGCTCTCCACATTAGGTGCAGTATAGCTCTCCACATTAGGTGCAGTATAGTTCTCCACATTAGGTGCAGTATAGTTCTCCACATTAGGTGCAGTATAGTTCCCCCACATTAGGTTGGCAGTATAGTTCCCCCACATTAGGTTGGCAGTATACTTCCCCCACATTAGGTTGGCAGTATAGTTCCCCCACATTAGGTTGTCAGTATAGTTCCCCACATTAGGTGCAGTATAATTCCCCACATTAGGTGCAGTATACAGTAGTTCCCCCACATGAGGTGCAGTATAATTCCCCACATTAGGTGCAGTATACAGTAGTTCCCCCACATTAGGTGCAGTATACAGTAGTTCCCCCACATTAGTTGCAGTATACAGTAGTTCCCCCGCATTAGGTGCAGTATAATTCCCCCCATTAGGTGCAGTATACAGTAGTTCCCCACATTAGGTGCAGTATACAGTAGTTCTCCCACATTAGGTGCAGTATACAGTAGTTCCCCCACATTAGGTGCAGTGTAGTTCCCCCACATTAGGTGCAGTATAGTTCCCCACATTAGGTGCAGTATAGTTCCCCACATTAGGTGCAGTATAGTTCCCCACATTAGGTGCAGTATAGTTCCCCCACATTAGGTGCAGTATAGTTCCCCACATTAGGTGCAGTATAGTTCCCCCACATTAGGTGCAGTGTAGTTCCCCCACATTAGGTGCAGTGTAGTTCCCCCACATTAGGTGCAGTGTAGTTCCCCCACATTAGGTGCAGTATAGTTCCCCCACATTAGGTGCAGTATAGCTCTCCACATTAGGTGCAGTATAGTTCTCGACATTAGGTGCAGTATAGTTCTCCACATTAGGTGCACTATAGTTCCCCCACATTAGGTTGGCAGTATAGTTCCCCCACATTAGGTTGGCAGTATAGTTCCCCACATTAGGTGCAAAATAGTTCCCCACATTAGGTGCAGTATAGTCCCTCCACATTAGGTGCAGTATACAGTAGTTCCCCACATTAGGTGCAGTATACAGTAGTTCCCCACATTAGGTGCAGTATACAGTAGTCCCCCCACATTAGGTGCAGTATACAGTAATCCCCCCACATTAGGTGCAGTATACAGTAATCCCCCCACATTAGGTGCAGTATACAGTAGTCCCCCCACATTAGGTGCAGTATACAGTAGTCCCCCCAAATTAGGTGCAGTATTCAGTAGTTCCCCACATTAGGTGCAGTATACAGTAGTTCCCCACATTAGGTGCAGTATACAGTAGTCCCCCCACATTAGGTGCAGTATACAGTAATCCCCCCCCATTAGGTGCAGTATACAGTAATCCCCCCACATTAGGTGCAGTATACAGTAGTCCCCCCACATTAGGTGCAGTATACAGTAGTCCCCCCACATTAGGTGCAGTATACAGTAGTTCCCCACATTAGGTGCAGTATACAGAAGTTCCCCCACATTAGGTGCAGTATACAGTAGTTCCCCCACATTAGGTGCAGTATAATTCCCCACATTAGGTGCAGTATACAGTAGTTCCCCCACATTAGGTGCAGTATACAGTAGTTCCCCCGCATTAGGTGCAGTATACAGTAATTCCCCCGCATTAGGTGCAGTATAATTCCCCACATTAGGTGCAGTATACAGTAGTTCCCCCACATTAGGTGCAGTATACAGTAGTTCCCCCACATTAGGTGCAGTATAGTTCCCCACATTAGGTACAGTATAGTTCCCCACATTAGGTGCAGTATAGTTCCCCCACATTAGGTGCAGTATAGTTCCCCCACATTAGGTGCAGTGTAGTTCCCCCACATTAGGTGCAGTGTAGTTCCCCCACATTAGGTGCAGTGTAGTTCCCCCACATTAGGTGCAGTGTAGTTCCCCCACATTAGGTGCAGTGTAGTTCCCCCACATTAGGTGCAGTGTAGTTCCCCCACATTAGGTGCAGTGTAGTTCCCCCACATTAGGTGCAGTGTAGTTCCCCCACATTAGGTGCAGTGTAGTTCCCCCACATTAGGTGCAGTGTAGTTCCCCCACATTAGGTGCAGTGTAGTTCCCCCACATTAGGTGCAGTGTAGTTCCCCCACATTAGGTGCAGTGTAGTTCCCCCACATTAGGTGCAGTGTAGTTCCCCCACATTAGGTGCAGTGTAGTTCCCCCACATTAGGTGCAGTGTAGTTCCCCCACATTAGGTGCAGTGTAGTTCCCCCACATTAGGTGCAGTGTAGTTCCCCCACATTAGGTGCAGTGTAGTTCCCCCACATTAGGTGCAGTGTAGTTCCCCCACATTAGGTGCAGTGTAGTTCCCCCACATTAGGTGCAGTGTAGTTCCCCCACATTAGGTGCAGTGTAGTTCCCCCACATTAGGTGCAGTGTAGTTCCCCCACATTAGGTGCAGTGTAGTTCCCCCACATTAGGTGCAGTGTAGTTCCCCCACATTAGGTGCAGTGTAGTTCCCCCACATTAGGTGCAGTGTAGTTCCCCCACATTAGGTGCAGTGTAGTTCCCCCACATTAGGTGCAGTGTAGTTCCCCCACATTAGGTGCAGTGTAGTTCCCCCACATTAGGTGCAGTGTAGTTCCCCCACATTAGGTGCAGTGTAGTTCCCCCACATTAGGTGCAGTGTAGTTCCCCCACATTAGGTGCAGTGTAGTTCCCCCACATTAGGTGCAGTGTAGTTCCCCCACATTAGGTGCAGTGTAGTTCCCCCACATTAGGTGCAGTGTAGTTCCCCCACATTAGGTGCAGTGTAGTTCCCCCACATTAGGTGCAGTGTAGTTCCCCCACATTAGGTGCAGTGTAGTTCCCCCACATTAGGTGCAGTGTAGTTCCCCCACATTAGGTGCAGTGTAGTTCCCCCACATTAGGTGCAGTGTAGTTCCCCCACATTAGGTGCAGTGTAGTTCCCCCACATTAGGTGCAGTGTAGTTCCCCCACATTAGGTGCAGTGTAGTTCCCCCACATTAGGTGCAGTGTAGTTCCCCCACATTAGGTGCAGTGTAGTTCCCCCACATTAGGTGCAGTGTAGTTCCCCCACATTAGGTGCAGTGTAGTTCCCCCACATTAGGTGCAGTGTAGTTCCCCCACATTAGGTGCAGTGTAGTTCCCCCACATTAGGTGCAGTGTAGTTCCCCCACATTAGGTGCAGTGTAGTTCCCCCACATTAGGTGCAGTGTAGTTCCCCCACATTAGGTGCAGTGTAGTTCCCCCACATTAGGTGCAGTGTAGTTCCCCCACATTAGGTGCAGTGTAGTTCCCCCACATTAGGTGCAGTGTAGTTCCCCCACATTAGGTGCAGTGTAGTTCCCCCACATTAGGTGCAGTGTAGTTCCCCCACATTAGGTGCAGTGTAGTTCCCCCACATTAGGTGCAGTGTAGTTCCCCCACATTAGGTGCAGTGTAGTTCCCCCACATTAGGTGCAGTGTAGTTCCCCCACATTAGGTGCAGTATAGTTCCCCCACATTAGGTGCAGTATAGTTCCCTCACATTAGGTGTGCAGTATAGTTCCCCCACATTAGGTTGGCAGTATAGTTCCCCCACATTAGGTTGGCAGTATAGTTCCCCCACATTAGGTTGGCAGTATAGTTCCCCACATTAGGTGCAGTATAGTCTCCCACATTAGGTGCAGTATACAGTAGTCCCTCCACATTAGGTGCAGTATACAGTAGTCCCTCCACATTAGGTGCAGTATACAGTAGTTTCCCACATTAGGTGCAGTATACAATAGTCCCCCCACATTAGGTGGAGTATACAGTAGTTCCCCACATTAGGTGCAGTATACAGTAGTCCCCCCACATTAGGTGCAGTATACAGTAGTCCCCCCACATTAGGTGCAGTATACAGTAGTCCCCCCCCACATTAGGTGCAGTATACAGTAGTCCCCCCCCACATTAGGTGCAGTATACAGTAGTCCCCCCACATTAGGTGCAGTATACAGTAGTTCCCCACATTAGGTGAAGTACAGTAGTTTCCCCACATTAGGTGCAGTATACAGTAGTTGCCCCACATTAGGTGCAGTATACAGTAGTCCTCCCACATTAGGTGCAGTATACAGTAGTTCCCCACATTAGGTGCAGTATACAGTAGTTCCCCACATTAGGTGAAGTACAGTAGTTTCCCCACATTAGGTGCAGTATACAGTAGTTCCCCCACATTAGGTGCAGTATAGTTCCCCCACATTAGGTGCAGTATAGTTCCCTCACATTAGGTGCAGTATAATTCCCCACATTAGGTGCAGTATAGTTCCCTCACATTAGGTGTGCAGTATAGTTCCCCCACATTAGGTTGGCAGTATAGTTCCCCCACATTAGGTTGGCAGTATAGTTCCCCCACATTAGGTTGGCAGTATAGTTCCCCACATTAGGTGCAGTATAGTCTCCCACATTAGGTGCAGTATACAGTAGTCCCTCCACATTAGGTGCAGTATACAGTAGTCCCTCCACATTAGGTGCAGTATACAGTAGTTTCCCACATTAGGTGCAGTATACAATAGTCCCCCCACATTAGGTGGAGTATACAGTAGTTCCCCACATTAGGTGCAGTATACAGTAGTCCCCCCACATTAGGTGCAGTATACAGTAGTCCCCCCACATTAGGTGCAGTATACAGTAGTCCCCCCCCACATTAGGTGCAGTATACAGTAGTCCCCCCCCACATTAGGTGCAGTATACAGTAGTCCCCCCACATTAGGTGCAGTATACAGTAGTTCCCCACATTAGGTGAAGTACAGTAGTTTCCCCACATTAGGTGCAGTATACAGTAGTTGCCCCACATTAGGTGCAGTATACAGTAGTCCTCCCACATTAGGTGCAGTATACAGTAGTTCCCCACATTAGGTGCAGTATACAGTAGTTCCCCACATTAGGTGAAGTACAGTAGTTTCCCCACATTAGGTGCAGTATACAGTAGTTCCCCCACATTAGGTGCAGTATAGTTCCCCCACATTAGGTGCAGTATAGTTCCCTCACATTAGGTGCAGTATAATTCCCCACATTAGGTGCAGTATAGTTCCCCCACATAAGGTGCAGTATAGTTCCCCCACATTAGGTGCACTATAATTCCACCACATTTGGTGCAGTATAGATCCCCACATTAAGTGACTGCACTTAATGTGGGGGAACTATACTGCACCAAATGTGGTGGAATTATAGTGCAACTAATGTTCCCCTACAGACATACAGCCTTCAGCCATATACAATGTATGGCTGGAGGCTGTATGCCTGTTTACTGCCCCACTTGAGTATTCCGACCACCGCTCCTGGATCACGATCTACTGCTATGGCCTATGGGCCATCCCGGTCACGATCTACTGCTATGGCCTATGGGCCATCCCGGGAGCAGCGGTCGGAACACTGAAGATGACCGCAGGTCACTTACCATACCCGCACGTCCTCCTCACTGCTGCGCTCTGCTGTACTGTTGCTATGGGCGCACGCACGTGACGTCAGTGCCGTCACTGCGTGCGCTTCCTCCCAACGGCCCCAGCGTTTTTAAAGTTAACGCGGGGCCGCTATGAAGTAAACGGGGCATCCTTGTGGCCTGAAAAGATTTTTCGGGACACAGGGATGTCCCGAATGTGACGGGGCCCCCCTGCGGGCACGGGGCCCGGAGCTGATCACTGTTTTAAAGTTGCCCCCCTGCTAATCTTTAACAAGAAGCCAACGCTGCGGCCACTTTAAAACAGTTGCCCCCCCCCCCCCCCCCCCTACTGAGCAGACGGCAGGACCCCTGGGGGATGGGGGCCCTAGGCAATTGCCTGGTTTGCCCCGCCATAACACCGGCCCTGCTTATAATGAAAAATGGCAGCAATGTTTTAAAAAGGCTATATGTGAAAATCCGGTATATTGATAGCAATATTAACAATAATGCCAGTATACAAGGAGAAAAATTATCACCATACATATTACCATGATACTGTTACTGACCAAATCCTGTATGTTGAGAGTAATATTACCAATAATACCAGTATACAAGGAGGAATATTATCCCCATACATATTACCATCATACTGTTACTAGCCAAATCCTGTATACTGAAACCAATATTACCAGTATACAAGGAGGAATATTATCCCCATACATATTACCATGATACTGTTACTAGCCAAATCCTGTATACTGAGACCAATATTACCAATATACAAGGAGGAATATTATGCCCATACATATTACCATCATACTGTTACTAGCCAAATCCTGTATACTGAAACCAATATTACCAGTATACAAGGAGGAATATTATGCCCATACATATTACCGTCATACTGTTACTGACCAAATCCTGTGAACTGACATTGAAATTATCAATATCAGTATACAAGGGACAAGTAATATCGCCACATCATGACCAGTATCACCGCAGAATGACTAATATCCCCGCACTGCTACTGAAAAAAATCCACTAGGCAAAGACCAAGGTTAACTCCATACAGTGATCATATACAGATAGATACCAACACTACAAAGGTGCCCCCCTTCCCTCTCCCCTTCTTAGCTAAGTAAATGTTCAGCCTTAATATATTAGGTAGGTAGGCAGGCTTCTTCCCACTTCTACCTCCATTCCACATTAGGCTGTATTCACCCCACGATTGTTACATACGGGACCGGATCCGATAGGGATATGTGAAAACCAGGCACTCCCGTATCTCAGCCGGACCCGGCCCCCATCTCATCTCATTTGAATGAGCCGACCGGAGTCAAATAGTGACTCCGGTCGGCTTATTTTTGCCCCATATCCGGTTTTGTGACCAGACTTAAAACCGTGGTATACTACAGTTTTAAGTACGGTCACAAATCTGGATACGGGGCAAAACTGAGCCGACTGGAGTCATTATCTGACTCCGGTCGGCTCATTCAAACGAGATGTGGTCCGGGTCCGGCTGAGATACGGGAGCGCCTGGTTTTCACATCTCCCAGCCAGATCCGGTTTGTAACAATTGTGGTGTGAATGCAGCCTTAGCTAGATATATCTCTCTCCACCCAGGGCAGAACTGGGGCTAAAAACCAACCCTGAAAAAATGATCATACCAGCCCCACAGCATTGTGTCATTGTGGCAGCCGCCGGCAGCAGGGAAGGGACAGGGAAGCCTGACATTTGATTTGCCAGGCCTCCATAAGAAAGCTATGTTGTGGCAGAAATGTGGTATTAACGCTTGGGGAAGATAGTATAAAAAAAACCCTCTCTTCCTTGCTCTTGCGCTACCGCCAGAATCACGAAATTCAGTTCCCAGTGTCCAGCGCTTCTGGGTTAGGTGACGTTACACAGCTGCTCATTCAGTTATGGGCCGAAGCAATGTCCAGCCTCAGCCTCTGATTGGATGGCTAGTTATATGACGTCACCTGACCCGGAAGTGCCAGATACCAGGAACACAATTCCAGTAGTAGTGCAGAAGCCAGGAATGTAACTGTATAGGGACTAGGGCTACAAACTGTGGACTGCTAGTTGTTCCAAAAATGGTCTGGGCATGCTGGGAGTTGTAGTTTTGCTGGGAGTTTTAGTTAAGCAACAGCTGGAGGTCCACAGTTTGGAGACCATTGGCATAGGGAGAGATGCGTCACCCGCCCCGCTGGGACCAGCCCCAGGGACTCATTTCCGGGGTTTCAGCAGGATTTTCAATCTAAGATGACTCTGAATGACCGAGTGTCTCAGTGTTTTTCCTGGTGTTCTGGGATCGTGATGTCTGCACCAGTTTTATGCTGCCCGATGTTTAGGCAGAATAACTGATAAAACATTCCCCTTAACTGTAGTTATATATAAAACAATATTTATTATTTTTCATTAACTAACAACTTAAATTGCAATAAAAGAAAACCAAAGTGCCCTCTCTTACAAAGTAGTAACAGCAGGTCTTCTCAGTGGCGTCTCTAGGGGGGGGGGGGGGCAGAGGGGGCCACGGCCCCCCCTACATCATGATTGGCCCCCCCTTGTGCCCCCCCTAGCAGCAGTAGGTCACTAGCAGCTCTCATGGCTATCAGGGGGTACAGCTAGTTCACCAGTAAGGGGCCCGAGCCCCCGCCCCCCCCGGAGCCATCTTTTTTATATAAACCTTCAGCCTGTAGAGGAGTGTACAGAGGGGTTTAGAGGAGTGTACATGAGTGACAGATGGGTGTACATGGGTGACAGAGGGGTGTAGAGGAGTGTACATGGGTGACAGATGGGTGTATATGGGTGACAGAGGGGTATAGAGGAGTGTACATGGGTGACAGAGGGGTGTAGAGGAGTGTACATGGGTGACAGAGGGGTGTAGAGGAGTGTACATGGGTGACAGAGGGGTGTAGAGGAGTGTACGCATAGGCGTGCACAGTCTATTGCATTAGGGTGTGCACCCTAAAGCACAAACTCATGCCGCACACGCGTGTGTGTTTATATAGATATATATATATATATATAAATGTCGAAAAAAATGCAGCACTACTTTACCACAGTAGGCGGGTGCCACCTCCTCAGGCTCGATCACAGCCAATTGATAACTTCAAAAATGGTGCGGCACTCCAAATATCCAAAAAATAACTATTTATTCCACATGTCAAACAGTGCGACGTTTCAGCCCCTCTTGCTTGCATGCACACATACATAAACAGACCTACACTCATATAAATATCAATACAAACAAAATGAAAAACTTTATTAAAACTTTTTTGGGGATTGGAGGCTTTTTTTTTAGATTGGAGGCTCCATTATACATACACTGTACAGCAATCATACATCCATTATACATACACTGTACAGCAATCATACCTCCATTATACATACACTGTACAGCAATCATACCTCCATTATACATACACTGTACAGCAATCATACCTCCATTATACATACACTGTACAGCAATCATACCTCCATTATACATACACTGTACAGCAATCATACCTCCATTATACATACACTGTACAGCAATCATACATCCATTATACATACACTGTACAGCAATCATACCTCCATTATACATACACTGTACAGCAATCATACCTCCATTATACATACACTGTACAGCAATCATACATCCATTATACATACACTGTACAGCAATCATACCTCCATTATACATACACTGTACAGCAATCATACCTCCATTATACATACACTGTACAGCAATCATACATCCATTATACATGTAAAAGACATGCTGTGCAAATTTGGGGGGAGTGGCTCCCTCTGTAGCCGTGCATCCCCTCCCCTATTTTCACAGGAGGTGGTTTGGATCGTTAGTGGATCCAACATGTCACCCAGCCTGAGGTAGGTGAGTGTTTAGGGACCCATCCGATAGGAGGCCACCTCCGCGTGGTGGATGGGGGACACGTTTTGATCAAAAAGTGCGCTAAGAGCCTCCATTTTGTTGACCAAGTGTGCTGCTGCCATTTTCTCTTTTTACATGTTTTGTACTTGCCACAGCAGCGTGCACCCGTGTATTGGGTTTAGGTGCTGGCTACATTTTCAGTTTTTTTTTCTTTGCTATCCATTATACATACACTGTACAGCAATCATACATTCATTATACATACACTGTACAGCAATCATACCTCCATTATACATACACTGTACAGCAATCATACATTCATTATACATACACTGTACAGCAATCATACATCCATTATACATACACTGTACAGCAAGCATACCTCCATTATACATACACTGTACAGCAATCATACATTCAGTATACATACACTGTACAGCAATCATACATCCATTATACATACACTGTACAGCAATCATACATTCAGTATACATACACTGTACAGCAATCATATATCCATTATACATACACTGTACAGCAATCATATATTCATTATACATACACTGTACAGCAATCATACCTCCATTATACATACACTGTACAGCAATCATACCTCCATTATACATACACTGTACAGAAATCATACATTCATTATACATACACTGTACAGCAATCATACCTCCATTATACATACACTGTACAGCAATCATACCTCCATTATACATACACTGTACAGCAATCATACCTCCATTATACATACACTGTACAGCAATCATACCTCCATTATACATACACTGTACAGCAATCATACCTCCATTATACATACACTGTACAGCAATCATACCTCCATTATACATACACTGTACAGCAATCATATATTCATTATACATACACTGTACAGCAATCATACCTCCATTATACATACACTGTACAGCAATCATACATCCATTATACATACACTGTACAGCAATCATACATTCAGTATACATACACTGTACAGCAATCATACATCCATTATACATACACTGTACAGCAATCATACCTCCATTATACATATACTGTACAGAAATCATACATCCATTATACATACACTGTACAGCAATCATACATTCAGTATACATACACTGTACAGCAATCATATATCCATTATACATACACTGTACAGCAATCATATATTCATTATACATACACTGTACAGCAATCATACCTCCATTATACATACACTGTACAGCAATCATACCTCCATTATACATACACTGTACAGAAATCATACATTCATTATACATACACTGTACAGCAATCATACCTCCATTATACATACACTGTACAGCAATCATACCTCCATTATACATACACTGTACAGCAATCATACCTCCATTATACATACACTGTACAGCAATCATACCTCCATTATACATACACTGTACAGCAATCATACCTCCATTATACATACACTGTAAAGCAATCATACATTCATTATACACACACTGTACAGCAATCATACCTCCATTATACATACACTGTACAGCAATCATACATTCATTATACATACACTGTACTGAAATCATACATCCATTATACATACACTGTACAGCAAGCATACCTCCATTATACATACACTGTACAGCAATCATACCTCCATTATACATACACTGTACAGCAATCATACATTCATTATACATACACTGTACAGCAATCATACCTCCATTATACATACACTGTACAGCAATCATACATTCATTATACATACACTGTACAGCAATCATACATCCATTATACATACACTGTACAGCAAGCATACCTCCATTATACATACACTGTACAGCAATCATACATTCAGTATACATACACTGTACAGCAATCATACATCCATTATACATACACTGTACAGCAATCATACATTCAGTATACATACACTGTACAGCAATCATACATCCATTATACATACACTGTACAGCAATCATATATTCATTATACATACACTGTACAGCAATCATACCTCCATTATACATATACTGTACAGAAATCATACATTCATTATACATACACTGTACAGCAATCATACCTCCATTATACATACACTGTACAGCAATCATACCTCCATTATACAAACACTGTACAGCAATCATACATTCATTATACATACACTGTACAGCAATCATACATCCATTATACATACACTGTACAGCAAGCATACCTCCATTATACATACACTGTACAGCAATCATACATTCAGTATACATACACTGTACAGCAATCATACATCCATTATACATACACTGTACAGCAATCATACATTCAGTATACATACACTGTACAGCAATCATATATCCATTATACATACACTGTACAGCAATCATATATTCATTATACATACACTGTACAGCAATCATACCTCCATTATACATACACTGTACAGCAATCATACCTCCATTATACATACACTGTACAGAAATCATACATTCATTATACATACACTGTACAGCAATCATACCTCCATTATACATACACTGTACAGCAATCATACCTCCATTATACATACACTGTACAGCAATCATACCTCCATTATACATACACTGTACAGCAATCATACCTCCATTATACATACACTGTACAGCAATCATACCTCCATTATACATACACTGTAAAGCAATCATACATTCATTATACACACACTGTACAGCAATCATACCTCCATTATACATACACTGTACAGCAATCATACATTCATTATACATACACTGTACTGAAATCATACATCCATTATACATACACTGTACAGCAAGCATACCTCCATTATACATACACTGTACAGCAATCATACCTCCATTATACATACACTGTACAGCAATCATACATTCATTATACATACACTGTACAGCAATCATACCTCCATTATACATACACTGTACAGCAATCATACATTCATTATACATACACTGTACAGCAATCATACATCCATTATACATACACTGTACAGCAAGCATACCTCCATTATACATACACTGTACAGCAATCATACATTCAGTATACATACACTGTACAGCAATCATACATCCATTATACATACACTGTACAGCAATCATACATTCAGTATACATACACTGTACAGCAATCATACATCCATTATACATACACTGTACAGCAATCATATATTCATTATACATACACTGTACAGCAATCATACCTCCATTATACATACTGTACAGCAATCATACCTCCATTATACATATACTGTACAGAAATCATACATTCATTATACATACACTGTACAGCAATCATACCTCCATTATACATACACTGTACAGCAATCATACCTCCATTATACATACACTGTACAGCAATCATACCTCCATTATACATACACTGTACAGCAATCATACCTCCATTATACATACACTGTACAGCAATCATACCTCCATTATACATACACTGTACAGCAATCATACCTCCATTATACATACACTGTACAGCAATCATATATTCATTATACATACACTGTACAGCAATCATACCTCCATTATACATACACTGTACAGCAATCATGCCTCCATTATACATACACTGTACAGAAATCATACATTCATTATACATACACTGTACAGCAATCATACCTCCATTATACATACACTGTACAGCAATCATACATCCATTATGCATACACTGTACAGCAATCATACATCCATTATACATACACTGTACATACACTGTACAGCAACCATACCTCCATTATACATACACTGTACAGCAATCATACATTCATTATACATACACTGTACAGCAATCATACCTCCATTATACATACACTGTACAGCAATCATACATACATTATACATACACTGTACAGCAAGCATACCTCCATTATACATACACTGTACAGCAATCATACATTCAGTATACATACACTGTACAGCAATCATACATCCATTATACATACACTGTACAGCAAGCATACCTCCATTATACATACACTGTACAGCAATCATACCTCCATTATACATACACTGTACAGCAATTATACCTCCATTATACATACACTGTACAGAAATCATACATTCATTATACATACACTGTACAGCAATCATACCTCCATTATACATACACTGTACAGCAATCATACATCCATTATACATACACTGTACAGCAATCATACATCCATTATACATACACTGTACAGCAATCATACCTCCATTATACATACACTGTACAGCAATCACACATTCATTATACATACACTGTACAGCAATCATACATCCATTATACATACACTGTACAGCAATCATACCTCCATTATACATACACTGTACAGCAATCATACATCCATTATACATACACTGTACAGCAAGCATACCTCCATTATACATACACTGTACAGCAATCATACATTCATTATACATACACTGTACAGCAATCATACATCCATTATACATACACTGTACAGCAAGCATACATTCATTATACATACACTGTGACTGTACAGCAATCATATATCCATTATACATACACTGTACAGCAATCATACATTCATTATACATACACTGTACAGCAATCATACATCCATTATACATACACTGTGTCTGTACAGCAATCATACATCCATTATACATACACTGTACAGCAATCATACATCCATTATACATACACTGTACAGCAATCATACATCCATTTTACATACACTGTACAGCAAGCATACATTCATTATACATACCAAGTGATTGTACAGCAATCATACATCCATTATACATACACTGTACAGCAATCATACATCCATTATACATACACTGTGTCTGTACAGCAATCATACATCCATTATACATACACTGTACAGCACGCATACCTCCATTATACATACACTGTAAAGCAATCATACATTCAGTATACATACACTGTACAGCAATCATACATCCATTATACATACACTGTGACTGTACAGCAATCATACATCCATTATACATACACTGACTGTACAGCAATCATACATCCATTATACAAACACTGTGACTGTACAGCAATCATACATCCATTATACATACACTGTACAGCAAGCGTACCTCCATTATACATACACTGTGACTGTACAGCAATCATACATCCATTATACATACACTGTACAGCAAGCATACCTCCATTATACATACACTGTGACTGTACAGCAATCATACATCCATTATACATACACTGTACAGCAATCATACATCCATTATACATACACTGTACAGCAAGCATACCTCGATTATACATACACTGTACAGCAATCATACCTCCATTATACATACACTGTACAGCAATCATAACTCCATTATACATACACTGTACAGCAATCATACCTCCATTATACATACACTGTACAGCAAGAATACCTCCATTATACATACACTGTACAGCAAGCATACCTCCATTATACATACACTGTACAGCAATCATACATCCATTATAAATACACTGTGACTGTACAGCAATCATACATCCATTATACATACACTGTGACTGTACAGCAAGCATACCTCCATTATACATACACTGTACAGCAATCATACCTCCATTATACATACACTGTACAGCAATCATACCTCCATTATACATACACTGTACAGAAATCATACATTCATTATACATACACTGTAAAGCAATCATACCTCCATTATACATACACTGTACAGCAATCATACATCCATTATACATACACTGTACAGCAATCATACATCCATTATACATACACTGTACAGCAACCATACCTCCATTATACATACACTGTACAGCAATCATACATTCATTATACATACACTGTACAGCAATCATACCTCCATTATACATACACTGTACAGCAATCATACATTCATTATACATACACTGTACAGCAATCATACATACATTATACATACACTGTACAGCAAGCATACCTCCATTATACATACACTGTACAGCAATCATACATTCAGTATACATACACTGTACAGCAATCATACATCCATTATACATACACTGTACAGCAAGCATACCTCCATTATACATACACTGTACAGCAATCATACCTCCATTATACATACACTGTACAGCAATTATACCTACATTATACATACACTGTACAGAAATCATACATTCATTATACATACACTGTACAGCAATCATACCTCCATTATACATACACTGTACAGCAATCATACATCCATTATACATACACTGTACAGCAATCATACATCCATTATACATACACTGTACAGCAATCATACCTCCATTATACATACACTGTACAGCAATCACACATTCATTATACATACACTGTACAGCAATCACACCTCCATTATACATACACTGTACAGCAATCATACATCCATTATACATACACTGTACAGCAAGCATACCTCAATTATACATACACTGTACAGCAATCATACATTCACTATACATACACTGTACAGCAATCATACATCCATTATACATACACTGTACAGCAAGCATACCTCCATTATACATACACTGTACAGCAAGCATACCTCCATTATACATACACTGTACAGCAATCATACATCCATTATACATACACTGTACAGCAAGCATACCTCCATTATACATACACTGTACAGCAATCATACATCCATTATACATACACTGTACAGCAATCATACATTCATTATACATACACTGTACAGCAATCGTACCTCTATTATACATACACTGTACAGCAAGCATACCTCCATTATACATACACTGTACAGCAATCATACATTCATTATACATACACTGTACAGCAATCATACCTCTATTATACATACACTGTACAGCAATCATACATTCATTATACATACACTGTACAGCAATCATACATCCATTATACATACACTGTACAGCAAGCATACCTCCAGTATACATACACTGTACAGCAATCATACATTCATTATACATACACTGTACAGCAATCATACATCCATTATACATACACTGTACAGCAAGCATACATTCATTATACATACACTGTGACTGTACAGCAATCATATATCCATTATACATACACTGTACAGCAATCATACATTCATTATACATACACTGTACAGCAATCATACATCCATTATACATTCACTGTGTCTGTACAGCAATCATACATCCATTATACATACACTGTACAGCAATCATACATCCATTATACATACACTGTACAGCAATCATACATCCATTATACATACACTGTACAGCAAGCATACCTCCATTATACATACACTGTGACTGTACAGCAATCATACATCCATTATACATACACTGTACAGCAATCATACATCCATTATACATACACTGTACAGCAATCATACCTCCATTATACATACACTGTACAGCAATCATACCTCCATTATACATACACTGTACAGCAATCATACCTCCATTATACATACACTGTACAGCAATCATACCTCCATTATACATACACTGTACAGCAAGCATACCTCCATTATACATACACTGTACAGCAATCATACATCCATTATACATACACTGTACAGCAATCATACATTCATTATACATACACTGTACAGCAATCGTACCTCTATTATACATACACTGTACAGCAAGCATACCTCCATTATACATACACTGTACAGCAATCATACATTCATTATACATACACTGTACAGCAATCATACCTCTATTATACATACACTGTACAGCAATCATACATTCATTATACATACACTGTACAGCAATCATACATCCATTATACATACACTGTACAGCAAGCATACCTCCATTATACATACACTGTACAGCAATCATAAATTCATTATACATACACTGTACAGCAATCATACATCCATTATACATACACTGTACAGCAAGCATACATTCATTATACATACACTGTGACTGTACAGCAATCATATATCCATTATACATACACTGTACAGCAATCATACATTCATTATACATACACTGTACAGCAATCATACATCCATTATACATTCACTGTGTCTGTACAGCAATCATACATCCATTATACATACACTGTACAGCAATCATACATCCATTATACATACACTGTACAGCAATCATACATCCATTATACATACACTGTACAGCAAGCATACCTCCATTATACATACACTGTGACTGTACAGCAATCATACATCCATTATACATACACTGTACAGCAATCATACATCCATTATACATACACTGTACAGCAAGCATACCTCGATTATACATACACTGTACAGCAATCATACCTCCATTATACATACACTGTACAGCAATCATACCTCCATTATACATACACTGTACAGCAATCATACCTCCATTATACATACACTGTACAGCAAGAATACCTCCATTATACATACACTGTACAGCAAGCATACCTCCATTATACATAAACTGTGACTGTACAGCAATCATACATCCATTATACATACACTGTACAGCAAGCATACCTCCATTATACATACACTGTACAGCAATCATACATCCATTATAAATACACTGTGACTGTACAGCAATCATACATCCATTATACATACACTGTGACTGTACAGCAAGCATACCTCCATTATACATACACTGTACAGCAATCATACCTCCATTATACATACACTGTACAGCAATCATACCTCCATTATACATACACTGTACAGAAATCATACATTCATTATACATACACTGTACAGCAATCATACCTCCATTATACATACACTGTACAGCAATCATACATCCATTATACATACACTGTACAGCAATCATACCTCCATTATACATACACTGTACAGCAATCATACATTCATTATACATACACTGTACAGCAATCATACCTCCATTATACATACACTGTACAGCAATCATACATTCATTATACATACACTGTACAGCAATCATACATACATTATACATACACTGTACAGCAAGCATACCTCCATTATACATACACTGTACAGCAATCATACATTCAGTATACATACACTGTACAGCAATCATACATCCATTATACATACACTGTACAGCAAGCATACCTCCATTATACATACACTGTACAGCAATCATACCTCCATTATACATACACTGTACAGCAATTATACCTACATTATACATACACTGTACAGAAATCATACATTCATTATACATACACTGTACAGCAATCATACCTCCATTATACATACACTGTACAGCAATCATACATCCATTATACATACACTGTACAGCAATCATACATCCATTATACATACACTGTACAGCAATCATACCTCCATTATACATACACTGTACAGCAATCACACATTCATTATACATACACTGTACAGCAATCATACCTCCATTATACATACACTGTACAGCAATCATACATCCATTATACATACACTGTACAGCAAGCATACCTCCATTATACATACACTGTACAGCAATCATACATTCAGTATACATACACTGTACAGCAATCATACATCCATTATACATACACTGTACAGCAAGCATACCTCCATTATACATACACTGTACAGCAAGCATACCTCCATTATACATACACTGTACAGCAATCATACATCCATTATACATACACTGTACAGCAAGCATACCTCCATTATACATACACTGTACAGCAATCATACATCCATTATACATACACTGTACAGCAATCATACATTCATTATACATACACTGTACAGCAATCGTACCTCTATTATACATACACTGTACAGCAAGCATACCTCCATTATACATACACTGTACAGCAATCATACATTCATTATACATACACTGTACAGCAATCATACCTCTATTATACATACACTGTACAGCAATCATACATTCATTATACATACACTGTACAGCAATCATACATCCATTATACATACACTGTACAGCAAGCATACCTCCATTATACATACACTGTACAGCAATCATACATTCATTATACATACACTGTACAGCAATCATACATCCATTATACATACACTGTACAGCAAGCATACATTCATTATACATACACTGTACAGCAATCATACATCCATTATACATTCACTGTGTCTGTACAGCAATCATACATCCATTATACATACACTGTACAGCAATCATACATCCATTATACATACACTGTACAGCAATCATACATCCATTATACATACACTGTACAGCAAGCATACCTCCATTATACATACACTGTGACTGTACAGCAATCATACATCCATTATACATACACTGTACAGCAATCATACATCCATTATACATACACTGTCCAGCAAGCATACCTCGATTATACATACACTGTACAGCAATCATACCTCCATTATACATACACTGTACAGCAATCATACCTCCATTATACATACACTGTACAGCAATCATACCTCCATTAAACTGTGACTGTACAGCAAGAATACCTCCATTATACATACACTGTACAGCAAGCATACCTCCATTATACATAAACTGTGACTGTACAGCAATCATACATCCATTATACATACACTGTACAGCAAGCATACCTCCATTATACATACACTGTACAGCAATCATACATCCATTATAAATACACTGTGACTGTACAGCAATCATACATCCATTATACATACACTGTGACTGTACAGCAAGCATACCTCCATTATACATACACTGTACAGCAATCATACCTCCATTATACATACACTGTACAGCAATCATACCTCCATTATACATACACTGTACAGAAATCATACATTCATTATACATACACTGTACAGCAATCATACCTCCATTATACATACACTGTACAGCAATCATACATCCATTATACATACACTGTACAGCAATCATACATCCATTATACATACACTGTACAGCAACCATACCTCCATTATACATACACTGTACAGCAATCATACATTCATTATACATACACTGTACAGCAATCATACATTCATTATACATACACTGTACAGCAATCATACATACATTATACATACACTGTACAGCAAGCATACCTCCATTATACATACACTGTACAGCAATCATACATTCAGTATACATACACTGTACAGCAATCATACATTCAGTATACATACACTGTACAGCAATCATACATCCATTATACATACACTGTACAGCAAGCATACCTCCATTATACATACACTGTACAGCAATCATACCTCCATTATACATACACTGTACAGCAATTATACCTCCATTATACATACACTGTACAGAAATCATACATTCATTATACATACACTGTACAGCAATCATACATCCATTATACATACACTGTACAGCAATCATACATTCATTATACATACACTGTACAGCAATCGTACCTCTATTATACATACACTGTACAGCAAGCATACCTCCATTATACATACACTGTACAGCAATCATACATTCATTATACATACACTGTACAGCAATCATACCTCTATTATACATACACTGTACAGCAATCATACATTCATTATACATACACTGTACAGCAATCATACATCCATTATACATACACTGTACAGCAAGCATACCTCCATTATACATACACTGTACAGCAATCATACATTCATTATACATACACTGTACAGCAATCATACATCCATTATACATACACTGTACAGCAAGCATACATTCATTATACATACACTGTGACTGTACAGCAATCATATATCCATTATACATACACTGTACAGCAATCATACATTCATTATACATACACTGTACAGCAATCATACATCCATTATACATTCACTGTGTCTGTACAGCAATCATACATCCATTATACATACACTGTACAGCAATCATACATCCATTATACATACACTGTACAGCAATCATACATCCATTATACATACACTGTACAGCAAGCATACCTCCATTATACATACACTGTGACTGTACAGCAATCATACATCCATTATACATACACTGTACAGCAATCATACATCCATTATACATACACTGTCCAGCAAGCATACCTCGATTATACATACACTGTACAGCAATCATACCTCCATTATACATACACTGTACAGCAATCATACCTCCATTATACATACACTGTACAGCAATCATACCTCCATTAAACTGTGACTGTACAGCAAGAATACCTCCATTATACATACACTGTACAGCAAGCATACCTCCATTATACATAAACTGTGACTGTACAGCAATCATACATCCATTATACATACACTGTACAGCAAGCATACCTCCATTATACATACACTGTACAGCAATCATACATCCATTATAAATACACTGTGACTGTACAGCAATCATACATCCATTATACATACACTGTGACTGTACAGCAAGCATACCTCCATTATACATACACTGTACAGCAATCATACCTCCATTATACATACACTGTACAGCAATCATACCTCCATTATACATACACTGTACAGAAATCATACATTCATTATACATACACTGTACAGCAATCATACCTCCATTATACATACACTGTACAGCAATCATACATCCATTATACATACACTGTACAGCAATCATACATCCATTATACATACACTGTACAGCAACCATACCTCCATTATACATACACTGTACAGCAATCATACATTCATTATACATACACTGTACAGCAATCATACCTCCATTATACATACACTGTACAGCAATCATACATTCATTATACATACACTGTACAGCAATCATACATACATTATACATACACTGTACAGCAAGCATACCTCCATTATACATACACTGTACAGCAATCATACATTCAGTATACATACACTGTACAGCAATCATACATCCATTATACATACACTGTACAGCAAGCATACCTCCATTATACATACACTGTACAGCAATCATACCTCCATTATACATACACTGTACAGCAATTATACCTCCATTATACATACACTGTACAGAAATCATACATTCATTATACATACACTGTACAGCAATCATACCTCCATTATACATACACTGTACAGCAATCATACATCCATTATACATACACTGTACAGCAATCATACATCCATTATACATACACTGTACAGCAATCATACATCCATTATACATACACTGTACAGCAATCATACCTCCATTATACATACACTGTACAGCAATCACACATTCATTATACATACACTGTACAGCAATCATACATCCATTATACATACACTGTACAGCAATCATACATCCATTATACATACACTGTACAGCAAGCATACCTCCATTATACATACACTGTACAGCAATCATACATTCAGTATACATACACTGTACAGCAATCATACATCCATTATACATACACTGTACAGCAAGCATACCTCCATTATACATACACTGTACAGCAAGCATACCTCCATTATACATACACTGTACAGCAATCATACATCCATTATACATACACTGTACAGCAAGCATACCTCCATTATACATACACTGTACAGCAATCATACATTCATTATACATACACTGTACAGCAATCGTACCTCTATTATACATACACTGTACAGCAATCATACATTCATTATACATACACTGTACAGCAATCATACATCCATTATACAAACACTGTACAGCAATCATACATCCATAATGCATACACTGTACAGCAATCATACATCCATTATACATACACTGTACAGCAAGCATACCTCCATTATACATACACTGTACAGCAATCATACATTCATTATACATACACTGTACAGCAATCATACATCCATTATACATACACTGTACAGCAATCATACATTCATTATACATACACTGTACAGCAATCATACATCCATTATACATACACTGTACAGCAATCATACATCCATTATACATACACTGTACAGCAATCATAAATCCATTATACATACACTGTACAACAATCATACCTCCATTATACATACACTGTACAGCAAGCATACCTCCATTATACATACAGTGTACAGCAATCATACATCCATTATACATACACTGTACAGCAATCATAAATCCATTATTCATACACTGTACAGCAATCATACATCCATTATACATACACTGTACAGCAATCATACATCCATTATACATACACTGTACAGCAAGCATACATTCATAATACATACACAGTGACTGTACAGCAATCATACATCCATTATACATACACTGTACAGCAATCATACATTCATTATACATACACTGTACAGCAATCCTACATCCATTATACATACACTGTGTCTGTACAGCAATCATACATCCATTATACATACACTGTACAGCAAGCATACCTCCATCATACATACACTGTACAGCAATCATACATTCAGTATACATACACTGTACAGCAATCATACATTCATTATACATACACTGTACAGCAAGCATGCCTCCATTATACATACACTGTACAGCAAGCATACCTCCATTATACATACACTGTACAGCAATCATACATCCATTATACATACACTGTACAGCAAGCATACCTCCATTATACATACAGTGTACAGCAATCATACATCCATTATACATACACTGTACAGCAATCATAAATCCATTATACATACACTGTACAGCAATCATACATCCATTATACATACACTGTACAGCAATCATACATCCATTATACATACACTGTACAGCAAGCATACATTCATAATACATACACAGTGACTGTACAGCAATCATACATCCATTATACATACACTGTACAGCAATCATACATTCATTATACATACACTGTACAGCAATCCTACATCCATTATACATACACTGTGTCTGTACAGCAATCATACATCCATTATACATACACTGTACAGCAAGCATACCTCCATCATACATACACTGTACAGCAATCATACATTCAGTATACATACACTGTACAGCAATCATACATTCATTATACATACACTGTACAGCAAGCATGCCTCCATTATACATACACTGTACAGCAAGCATACCTCCATTATACATACACTGTACAGCAATCATACATCCATTATACATACACTGTACAGCAAGCATACCTCCATTATACATACACTGTACAGCAATCATACATTCATTATACATACACTGTACAGCAATCATACATCCATTATACATACATCGTACAGCAATCATACATCCATTATACATACACTGTACAGCAATCATACATCCATTATACATACACTGTACAGCAAGCATACCTCCATTATACATACACTGTACAGCAATCATACATTCATTATACATACACTGTACAGCAATAATACATCCATTATACATACACTGTACAGCAATCATACATTCATTATACATACACTGTACAGCAATCATACATCCATTATACATACACTGTACAGCAAGCATACCTCCATTATACATACACTGTACAGCAATCATACATTCATTATACATACACTGTACAGCAATCATACATCCATTATACATACACTGTACAGCAATCATACATTCATTATACATACACTGTACAGCAATCATACATCCATTATACATACACTGTACAGCAATCATACATCCATTATACATACACTGTACAGCAATCATACATCCATTATACATACACTGTACAGCAATCATACCTCCATTATACATACACTGTACAGCAAGCATACCTCCATTATACATTGTGCAGCAATCATACATCCATTATACATACACTGTACAGCAATCATACATCCATTATACATACACTGACTGTACAGCAATCATACATCCATTATACATACACTGTGACTGTATAGCAATCATACATCCATCATGCATACACTGTACAGCAAGCATACCTCCATTATACATAAACTGTACAGCAATCATACATCCATTATACATACACTGTGACTGTACAGCAATCATACATCCATTATACATACACTATACAGCAAGCATACCTCCATTATACATACACTGTACAGCAAGCATACCTCCATTATACATACACTGTACAGCAAGCATACCTCCATTATACATACACTGTATAGCAATCATACCTCCATTATACATACACTGTACAGCAAGCATACCTCTATTATACATACACTGTACAGCAATCATACCTCCATTATACATACACTGTGACTGTACAGCAATCATACATCCAATCCATTAATAATGGATTGGATGTATGATTGTTGTACAGTCACAGACACAGTGTATGTATAATGGATGTATGATTGCTGTACAGTGTATGTATAATGGACAGGGCTGTCTTTAATTTTGATTGGACCCTGGGCAAGCAATTTTTTTGGGGGGCCCCCCGGTCCCCCACCCCCATCCCACACACACTCGGGATCAGTACAGGATCAGTAATGTAATGTATGTACACAGTGACCTCACCAGCAGAATAGTGAGTACAGCTCTGGAGAGAAGGTGTGTTCTGCTGAGCTCCAGAGTTTCCCAGAGAAGCAGTGATTTTCTTCCACCCCTCCCCAGGTGTGTGGCAGACACCTGGGTAGGTTTTCCTGCTATGGAGCCCCGTTAAGCTGGGGCTTCATCTTGCACCCCCCCCCCCCCCCCCCCGTTCTCGGCTGGCGGGGTGTGCAAAGGAAAATGCAACAGCCAGTAGTCAGGATGGGGTGAGGAGATCCACCAGGGTCCACAGCCATGTGGGGCCCCCTCCCCCGACCTCAGCTGGGAGCTGCAAAGCTTCCAGCAGAAGCTCATCCAGGCAGCGGAGTGGAAAGTCTGCATCATAGTTACATAGTTACAAAGTTACATAGTTAGTATGGTTGAAAAAAGACATACGTCCATCAAGTCCAACCAGGGGATTGAAGGGAAGGATGTAAGGGGATAAGGGAAAGGGATGTAGTTTTATAATTCTGCATAAGCTTTAATGTTATTTTGTTCCAGGAATGTATCTAACCCTGTTTTAAAGCTGTTAATTGTTCCTGCTGTGACCAGTTCCTGAGGTAGACCGTTCCATAAATTCACAGTCCTCACGGTAAAGAAGGCGTGCCGCCCCTTTAGACTAAACCTTTTCTTTTCCAGACGGAGGGAGTGCCCCCTCGTCCTTTGGGGGGGTTTAACCTGGAACAGTTTTTCTCCATATTTTTTGTATGGGCCATTAATATACTTATATACGTTTATCATATCCCCATATCCAGCCTGTTTCCTCAGAACCCCAGCAATGGGGGGTAAAGGGGCCCAAAGAATCCCTGGCCAGCTTTGGGTCCAAAATCCAGGCCAAGATGGCTCAGTATGAACAGCTCGGAAAACAACTAAGAGGCCTCAGAGAGGAGCTGAAGTTTGCAAGACTGTTGAGACCCAATTAGCTCCGGGCAGGCTATAACTACCCCTCCCCCTTACTACAATAATTAATTAAATAATAACTGACACAACAACAATTCAACTTTTCCGTGGGTGGGGATCGGCCACAGCTTTATTTATAAAATTACTTATATAAATAACAATTTAACTGTAACAAAGACACCGATTGGCTTCTTGCCAACCCGAGAGGTGCTGCCACACTATCCTGTGTGGAGGTCTACCCCGGGTTGACCCCGCTTTCACCGTCTTCTTACCGCCAAGCTGTGACTTACAATAAACAGAGATACAAAAAGGGAGGGAGGGAGGGCAAAACTCCGGGTCCTGGGCAGATTGAGGGGGGAAGGGAGGCACCACAGCTATAAATACCCAGGGGAGGGCCTTTGAAAGCCCGGGAAACTATTAGACCCCTGATTGGTGCACTCCTTCCCCCCCACCCATGGGACATACCACTATAGTTAGCAACAAGTTTTTACAGGCGGGGGAGGGGGCTAAAAAACATTGCCTGTATATTTCTTAACCCCTTAACTGCTCACCAGTCAGGGGGCAAGCTAGTTATGCACAGCTTGCCCCTCCAGACTGTTGAGACCCAATTAGCTCCGAGCTGGCTATAACTACCCCTCCCCCTTACTACAATAATTAATTAAATAATAACTGACACAACAACAATTCAACTTTTCCGTGGGTGGGGATCGGCCACAGCTTTATTTATAAAATTACTTATATAAATAACAATTTAACTGTAACAAAGACACCGATTGGCTTCTTGCCAACCCGAGAGGTGCTGCCACACTATCCTGTGTGGAGGTCTACCCCGGGTTGACCCCGCTTTCACCGTCTTCTTACCGCCAAGCTGTGACTTACAATAAACAGAGATACAAAAAGGGAGGGAGGGAGGGCAAAACTCCGGGTCCTGGGCAGATTGAGGGGGGAAGGGAGGCACCACAGCTATAAATACCCAGGGGAGGGCCTTTGAAAGCCCGGGAAACTATTAGACCCCTGATTGGTGCACTCCTTCCCCCCCACCCATGGGACATACCACTATAGTTAGCAACAAGTTTTTACAGGCGGGGGAGGGGGCTAAAAAACATTGCCTGTATATTTCTTAACCCCTTAACTGCTCACCAGTCAGGGGGCAAGCTAGTTATGCACAGCTTGCCCCTCCAGACTGTTGAGACCCAATTAGCTCCGAGCTGGCTATAACTACCCCTCCCCCTTACTACAATAATTAATTAAATAATAACTGACACAACAACAATTCAACTTTTCCGTGGGTGGGGATCGGCCACAGCTTTATTTATAAAATTACTTATATAAATAACAATTTAACTGTAACAAAGACACCGATTGGCTTCTTGCCAACCCAAGAGGTGCTGCCACACTGTCCTGTGTGGAGGTCTACCCCGGGTTGACCCCACTTTCACCGTCCACCCAAGAGATACTGGATAGCCAACACCTGGGGCCAACTCAGCCCCCCGAACACACCCAACACATTTCCTCTCCAGGAAAGTCGCCCAACACATTTCCTCTCCAGGAAATTCTCCCAACACATAACCTCTCCAGGAAATCCGAGGTACCTGCCGCCAGGTCCTATGTTTTTGCATTTTATTTTATTTTTTGTAATTTTTATTTTTTTTGTATTCACTAACTCTTGTGTGAACTCATTTCTCAGACTCGCCCATACACCGAAGAGTGCCGCAGCACTCGCACCACCTTGCGGAAAGCCGCTCGCAAAACAAAAACACATGTGGGAAACATCAAACTGGGCGAAAATAGCAACGCAACAAGCAGATCGCCCGCGCCCCACGCGCTGCGCTACCCTCTCCGGAAACTGAGCCCTCTCCGCCGACACCGACACAAAAAGAGAGCGAATCCCAAACTCACAACACCCCCTCCTACAAAGAGAAGCCAAAACCCAAAACAGACAATCGAGGGCGGGGAGCATAAAAGAAAAAGAGGTGGGGGGGGGGAGGCCCCCACCGCAGTCCAATCAACAATAGGACGACAACAGGAAAAAACAGTCATTCGTGGACCCTCATGCAGCACAAGCTGTGTGTCCCAGATCGCCTAAGCAATCTCGGACCGACGGACCTGAAAACGCACAAAATAGGCACCCAAAAAACACATCAGACACCCAAGTGTCATGGAAGGAGACGAGGAGAAAGAAAGTGCCCCATCCACCTAGCCCCGAAAAAAGCCAGCGCAAAACCTCGGATCAGAAAAAACGACGCAAAAGCGACAACCAAAAATCCGACCCACAGCCGCCACCAAGCGACCCAAAAACTGATAGGAAAAAATGGTCGCCGACAGCAAGGCCACCCGCTCACGGGCCCAGCCCCTAGGTATACACCAACATCCCACCAACCGCAAAGCAGAAAAGAAAAATCACCCCCCGTCATGCGGCAACCTCACCCCACTGGATCGCAGCACAGTGGGAAAGCACCCTTTTTTTTTTTTTTTTTTGCACTGAGTAGTAGGTGATTCACATGAACAGGTGAAGATACCCAGCGTCACATACTAAGAATGTTAATTGGATACATGCAGAATACAGCCCAAATCTCGAACGTCCTTGGATAGGAGACACAGCAGTTAACTTATTTTATCACAGCCTATCAAAACGAAATAGGAAGTCAAACAGCAGAACCTTGTAGGTACAAAAAACAAAACCCCTATCCACAGACACACTTGGAACCTTCGGGACCCTCCTTGACTGTAGACATCCCGGCCTCCACACCAACCCCAACTACTCGCAAGCGCCTCACCGTGAGTGCGACCAAGTCGCAGGAGCCACTAAAGCGGACCAAGAAATACACCAATCTCCACGATGACCCACAGGCCGAAAATTTAACCACAACTGTATCACTCAGTCCTACCCCGGGACCCGAACCCGAGGTGGTCTCCCATTCCACAGCCACATGAGCAAACCTTCCGACTCCACCCGAGGGAGCAACCTCCGGAACCACTGCCAGAGAACGGGACAAAGCGTCAACACCCAATACCGACCCCAGGGAGTACAGCCGCAAAATAAACCTTATCTCCAAACAGCGAAGCACTAGGTGCAACAAGCCGAGCGCAGGAAGAAAGCCGAAAGAAAGAAATAATAACAGTGACAACGCCCCAAATGTCAGACCGACAAAACGCCCCCGATCACTCAAATCACACCCAAAAAAGAAAAGCATCACCAAATTATAGCGCAATCAAGCACAGGGGCCACGCCAACCCACACAGTACCGTTACAATCCTAGAACATGAACTGCCGAAGCAAGCACCCAAAGTCCCACAACCAACACCAAAGGAAAAAGCGCAAACAAAAAACCCAAGCATGGCAGAAACCCACTGACTACCAAGACACCCAGTAGTAAACCACCCTGCAGCACCACTGGAAAACCAAAACACCACACCAACAACCAACCAAACCAGCCACACCCGGGAACAGAGCGAGCTCTCCATGAGCTGCAACGGGGGACTGAAAGCAGGCCTGTCCACTGCATCACGCCTGAAAAAAACCCAACCAACCGGAACGTCAGCCCTTAGTGCACCAGGGGCACATATGCGGGGGCACAGATACCACACACCCTCGGCGGCCAGAGACAACCTGCAGGAAAAAACTCCGCCCTGAACCACATTCCACGTGGAACATTCAGTAAACCAGCAAGGACCGGAACCGGGGCACATAGCGAGCCCTGAAGAAACCAAAACAGAGAAAACGCAATTACTCCCTGACCATAGGAAAGCAGCAAACCAAGGCCAACAAGGCATGCGGAAGACATGCTAATCTCCTCAAAATCGTTCCAATTTTAACATACATGCTGCCGAAGCGAGCACAAAATATGGACGCTTCACAAATTTGCATGTCAGCCTTGCAGCAACAAACCACACCCCAACAAGTGTAGAGCACAGGAGAATCACCCTCCGGAATACCACCACGAACAGAAGAAACCACACAGGCAAGACAAACGGAGACACAAGCAAAACCTACCCCCAGAGACTCAAGCGAAACCTACCCTCCGCCACATCAGCCAAAGCACCCAGCACGACATACAGGAGTCCCATGCCTACATGAGATTGGGCGAAACAGGAAAAAACAGCAGACAAATATACTAGGACAATGGAGCAGCGGAGAGAGACTACAACTTAAGATGGAGAGATAAACCAAACAAAGGGGGAGAAAACCCAAAGAAACAAAACCGTGACTGGGTGGCAGCCACCGATTCAGGAAAAGGAACATGCCTACGGGAGCTAAGTCAGCAAAACCCCGGCCACCTAGAGCGTAAGGCCAAAAGACCACACACCCAAGCGCGCACCGCAGAAAATGATACCCTACCAAAGCACCCCGTCAAGAAGAGACGTACCCAACTCACAACCAGAGACCAACACAGATATACACCCATATCCGAGACCCAAACTCAACAAACACACGGGAACAAAAGGACGAACACTACACAGACGTAGCAATAAGCACACAAACCAGGGAAGGGGCAAAGCCCCACATCAGAAGACTCACCAATTCCAGAAAATGGAGAAGCACAACAGAGGGAGGAACCACTTCACCACCGCCGCAGGCGTGGGACAAGGCACGCTGGAGACCGCCGGGTCGCGGGCACTCGGCCGCCGCACGGAACGGCGCCGGAAACCACGCCGGGAAAACAGCAGTAGAGGACTCCGAGGGAGAACCCTGCGGGAAGAACCGAAACACCTACTCCCCGCAGGTGAACAGAAGGCCCAAAAAACACCGCCTGTGCCGCCCCCCAGGACCAGAGCGAGAGCGGCGACAAATACGTCTATGCCCCCATCCGGCCCCAGAGGGGGGAAGAGCAACACGAAATCAGGGGAGCACTCCCTACCCCTCCACGGGGGGCATTGGAGAGGCAGGAGGAAGGAGGACAGCAGTGGCAGCAGTGGGGGAAGGGGGGGGGTTGGGAACTCGGGGCAGAGAGGTGATGGGGAGGCGTGGGGGGGGCGCAATGGATGCAAGAACCATGGGGAGCACTGGAAGAGCACGAGGAAAAAGGGGGAGGGGCAGCAGTGGGCAGGGGGGGAGTGCTAGTGTGGTGGGGGTAAGGAGCCGGGCAATGGAGTGGGGACGGTATGAGTGCTCATATAGTTGGCGTTGTGATCTGAAGCTGTCCGCAGTACCATTGTCGTTTCGATCAGAGTTTGAGATCGCTGTTTTTCATATTTACGGTATAAAAAGGGGTCAAAAATACGCTATTTTGGACTGTGAAATTTATTTATTCAAGTAATATTACTTATTTATGTATTTTATTCATTAATTAATAAATTTGTAATGTTTTTTTTTTTTTTTTTTTTTTTTTATATTATACACGTACGCCATAGACGGAGCGCCTTAAATGACTATATTTATTAATTAATTAATTTATTTTTTTATACTACGGACATGTAGGCACGTGGCGATACCACACGTGTATGTTGTTGTAATATACAGTATTTTATGTATTATTATTTTATTTATAGATTTTAATTTTTTATCATTACTATTATGGTATTTTTCTTTTCTTTTCTTTTTCTTTTTTTTTTTTATTATTAATTTTTATTTTTTATTTTATTTTATGATGGGGAAAAGGGGGGTGATCAAACGTGTAAAATTGCAAGGGTTAAAAGATCTTTATTAACTTAACTATTCAAATACTTCAACAGTTTTTTTTTTTTTTTTGCAATGCTATAGCTCCCCTAGGAGCTATAACACTGCACACACTGAACCTGACACCGATCACTTGCCATGTAGTAACATGGCAATGATCGGTGTTATCAATGATTGATTGCTCAAGCCTGAATTTCAGGCTTGGAGCAATCAATTGAGGAGCGGACGCGCAGGAGGCAGGTGAGTGACCCTCCTGCTGCGTCCCAGCTGATCGGGACATCGCGATTTTATCGCGATGGTCCCAATCAGCCCGCTGAGCAGCCGGGATGCGTTCAATTACATTTTCAGACGCGGCGATGACTTTGATCGCCGCGTCTGAAAAGGTGATGCCGGACATCTGCCAGATCGGCGATGTCCGGCATTATCAGGGGTCCTGGTCGCTAATAGCAACTGGGACCCAACAGCTATAATGCGCGCTCACTATGTGAGCGCGGATTATAGCTGGGGACGCGCAAATGGACGTTAATAAACGTCCATTTGCGCAAACGTTAAAGGGGGTTAAAACAGCAGCAGCCACCCAGGGGCCGCCACCTCCAGAGCGGAGGGGACAAACAGGCGGGAGGGGGGGTTATGGTAAGGACCGCAACAGGGGGGGGGAGGCAGACGAAGGGGACCGCAACAGGGGGGAAAAAAGAGACGGACGGGGCAAGTAGGTAATCAGAGCCTGCTCCAGGAGCACCCAGGAGAGAGGGATCAAAGTACAGGCAGGGGAGAGGGCAAAAGAACGGGACAGGGCTCAAAGGGATTACAGTGGGAAAGGAGGGCAGGACTGATAAGAGGTCCGCCAGCCTCCTGAACCCGCCAAGGGTGCAACAGGAGGGGAGGCCAGCTCAGCCACAAGGGAGCATGCCAGCCCTCACCCATCTGCTCCATCCAGGCCACAAATAAGGGGCAGACACATACCAGCCAGCAGTCAAAACTCCGGGTCCTGGGCAGATTGAGGGGGAAAGGGAGGCACCACAGCTATAAATACCCAGGGGAGGGCCCCTGAAAGCCCGGGAAACTATTAGACCCCTGATTGGTGCACTCCTTCCCCCCCCACCCATGGGACATACCACTATAGTTAGCAACAAGTTTTTACAGGCGGGGGAGGGGGCTAAAAAACATTGCCTGTATATTTCTTAACCCCTTAACTGCTCACCAGTCAGGGGGCAAGCTAGTTATGCACAGCTTGCCCCTCCAGCTACCAAGCAAACAATGCAGCAAAGACCAAGAGGGCAGCATTTTCCACCAAGGTGAGAGCTCTGAAGAAACAGGTGGATGAGATTGTTAGGCTGAGATCGGACATTGTGGAGGGAGGTGGTATACTCAGCGAGAGACTTGTGAACAAGGATCGTTTCTCCAGCATGAAGGTCTCAGGACAAGTAAGTAACCAAGATGACTGCCAGAGTGAGGAGGAAGAGATGGAGGGAGGTGAGGAGGGGGATTAGAGTGAGGGGGATATGGATACTGGACCTGTGTGTACCACCACTACTGTTACCCCAGACCCCCCACTTACCCTCAGTGAGGACTATGTAAACCCGGCTCAGGTGGCCTTACCTCCCTCCAGTGAGGAGGATGATGATGATGATGACGGCAGTGACTGCAGTGATGGAAGCGGCTTGGCAGATGGGGGTCTCCTGCGGGCAATTGTTATGCAGGAGTCCCCCACCCGTCTGGAAAACTTTTCCTTCGGGGATGATTTGGGCCCAGAGGAGAAGGGAAAGAAGAAGAAGAAAGGAAAGGGCAAGAAGAGGAAGAAGACACAAGGAGTTAAGTTTGTCTTTTCTCCCTTCCAGCAGTCTGGGTCGGCTGAAAAGGGTGCTGGGTCCCCCAATCTGCCAGACCCCGTTTCTGTAGTGGAGCGGGGCCAGCATGGGGGATACAGTAGCGCACCCAAAATGGCCGCGGGTGCTATAGAAAAAAAAGGGCACCCTCCTGTGAGGGGGGAGGGTGTCCAGGCACCGGAAAATGGCGGCAGATTCACCCGTTCGGGGGGCGGTCCCCTGGTTGAAGTGGGCGGTACAGGTCCTGGCACCGCAGGGCACTCTCCTGTGAGGGGGGGGGGGGAGTGTCCGGGCGCTGGACCTTGTTGGTTCAGGGGGCGGTCCCCTAGGTGGCGTGGTTGATACTGGTTCTGGCGCCAGGGGGCACTCCGCTATAAAGTGGGAGGTTCCCTGCACATCAGCTGTAGCGGGAGTTAGTCCGGAGGGACAGTCTTTTTGTGAGGGGGAGTGGCCACCCATTTCAGAGGCGGAGCCTGTGTCTGCACCCAAAGACACAGGAAGAAAGAACTATGCAGCACCAATCCTGAAACCGGCAACCCTTAAACATGAAGCAAAAGACCCAGCCAGCCCAGTCTGTAACACTCCAAGGGAGAGTGAACGCAAGAGTGAAAGTGAAAGGAAAAATGTGAATAAAAATGGTAATGTGCAGAATGTGAGTTATAGTGGTGTGCATGGGAGGAGTTGTGGTAGCAGTGTTGATGAGGGGGGTGCAAGTAGTGTGCAAGAGAGGGGTGCAAGTAGTGTGCAAGAGGAGTGCAAGAGAGGGGTGCAAGTGTAGTCCAAGAGAGGGGTGCTAGTGAAATACAGGTGAGGAGTGGTAGTGGAATGACAGAGAGAGGTGTTATGGCTGTTAAGAATAAGGGTCCAGGTTTGGCCTCTGGGTCAGTTCCTGGTTCGACTGCCCCCCCGGTAGTGGCTGCTTCTCAGAGAAGCTATGCCAGCGTCACTGCCGGGGGATCAGGGGGATCCCCATCTCCGTCTGGCTCTGGGGGTCACTTGCAACAGCGCCTCCTGGAGGCTCTACGTAGGGGAGACAGGTCAATCCATGTAGAGGGGAGGGGTGAGGTTGACCTGTCTTTTTGGATAGAAAGACATGGCTTAGGCGCCTTCCGAGAACAAAACGGGGAGGTGGTCTGGTCCCTCCCGACATCCGGCCAGGAAAGTGGCCGTAGGAATGTGGTCCGTTTAGTGTGGAGGGGCGAAGATGCGCGTCCGCCTCGGGGTAAGGTGGTTGAGCTCCTCCTCCGGATGGAATTCAGGGCAAGTGACATCTTTGCCCTGATCCACCCCTATGGTACTTCCGAGTTTGACATCAGCTTTGTTCGGCCAGAGGGTCTGGAACTTTTCTGGTCGAATTATGAGGTGGTGAAAAGCGAGCCCGGCTGGCGGGATTTCGCCGTAAAGGCGATATCCCGTCAGAATCTGGCCAAGAAAGTGACCGTTTTGACACGTAACGAGTCACTATCTTGCTATGACATTATGACCTGGCTTAGCCGATATGGGGATGTGACGGACATGCCAAAAAAGAACTATGACGAACATGGGATCTGGTCTGGGGCCTGGACGTTTTCCGTCAAACTGAAGCGTTCGGGGAGCACTGTTGCCCACATCCCATCAGCTGCTTTTCTTGGGAGAGACAGAATCCAAGTTTTCTACCAGGGGCAGCCCAAGGTCTGTCACAGGTGTGGCAGCCCCACTCACTTTAGCGCAGCCTGTACCGTGCAGGTCTGTGCACTGTGCGGTGGGGTAGGTCATCTTGCCGCATCCTGTAGGCAGATCAGGTGTCATCTGTGTGGTGTCTTAGGACACCCTTTCAGCCGTTGTCCTAGCGCCTTTGCCCGTGCGACGGTCACCTTGGCTGGGGAGAGCAGTAACGTTGCCTCAGCTGGGGAGGGCACGGGTGCGGGTGAAGGTGCAACAGGGTCAGTGAAGAGGAAAAGTCCCGCCAGGCTGAGGCGGGAGGCTAATCGGAGAAGGAGCAGGGAACTGGAGAGTTCCCATGTGGCAGGGGTAGCTTCTGGCCCTGCTCCTGAGGTTAGTCCTGAAACTGCTGAGACCCTGGGGGAGAATGTGCTGGAAGAGGAAATGGGGAGAATCTGTAAAGAAGAGGGCAGCAAGGCCGATCTTTCCGATTCCTCCCACTGTGAAAGTGTGGATGAGGAGGGTGAAGAGAGGCCAAAAAAGAAGGGCAGTAAAGGGAGAAAGAAGAGGTCGGAGCCCTCTAGTCCCCGTGCTGCGGACCAGGTCCCAAGCGCAAGCTTACCTGCCCCCCCTCTGATTGATCTGTCTAACCGGTACTCTGTCCTTGAAGACATCTCCTCCCCCTCCTTGAAGGGGGGGGGGTCAGGGATGGGGTGCCTGAAGTGGGGGAGCCTCCAGGGGGAACTGGGCCCTGTCCTGATGGGGCAATTTCCGCAGGGGATGGGGCCAAATCGGAGCCAGGCGGAGATGGGGATTATAAAATGGACCAGTCAGAATCAAAAAAACGGTCCAAAGACAAGGAAGCCTCCTCATCTGGGGATGAGGGGGTAAAGAAGAAACAAAAATGAGGGGGTTAGGGCCGTCTATCTCAATCACCCATGATGGCGGCACTCACCCCATTGACACTGGCATCTATTAACTGTGCCAGTATAAAGTCTGATACGGCTAGATTCGCAGCCTTTGATTTTCTCGGCCGTGTTGAAGCCGATATTTTGTATCTGCAGGAGACCAGGTTGTCAGATCTTGCCTCTCTGGTAAAAGCCAGGAGAGAGTGGAGGCGTGGCCCCTCCCACTGGTCTCTTGCGGCTGAGCCGTATAGTGGGGTGGCGGTCCTTTTTACCGCTCCTGTTGAATGCAGACGGGTTATTGAGTTAGAAATGGGGAGGTGCCTGATCTTAGATGTCCTCATGAAGGGGCAAGAGCTCCGGCTTATTAACATCTACGCCCCACGAACCAAGTGGGGCCGCAAAGATCTCTTTATGAGGATTAAGCCCTTTCTTTTTACAAGCCGACAGGTGATCTTTGGAGGGGATTTCAATACTGTCAAAAGGTCCCAAGATAGGAGAGGCTCCAATGATCGGTTGGCTTATGATAGCATAGCTCTCAATAGCATAGTTAGGGTAGCTCGCCTAGAGGACGCCCACATCCGGAGCCCCTCAGGCCACGCGGGTTTCACCTATCATCGAGGTAGCTGCAGGTCTAGAATAGACAGGTTTTATTTGAAGGAGGAAGCTGTCTCTTCTGCAGTGTCCGTGGTTGAGGTGGAGTTCTCCGATCACTGTATGATTTTGTTTTCCCTGAATGTTTCAGAGACCCCTCGGATGGGTAAAGGTTATTGGAAGCTGAATTCGTCCCTCCTGGAGGAAGCAGAGGTAAGACAGTCCTTTGAGGATTTTCTTCAGAGTCAGGTACCTTTACTGGGCCTATGTAGTAGTAAGTCAGAGTGGTGGGAGATATTCAAGAAGCGGGTTGCGGGGTTCTTCCGCCAGCTCTCGAGCCTCAGGTCCCTGAATAGGTATCGCCTGTATCAGGGACTGAGGAGGAAACTCGAGCTTCTCGTCTCGACTGGAGGTAGCCGGGAGGATATCTCCAGAGTGAAGTCCTTGCTGATGAGGTGTCAGTACGATAGGCACGCATCTTTGTTTTTTGAGAGGGATTTCGGGAAGTACCGCTCGCCCGACCCTTACAGAAACTGTAAGATGTCAGTGAGTAGTAAAGTCATTTCAGGACTGATTGATAGTACAGGATCTCTGAATCGGTCCAGATCAGGGATCTTGGAGGTCGTCAGATCCTTCTACTCGCATCTCTTGGGAAGGAAGGATCTAGATCGAGACGGGATGTCGGCTTTCCTGGCTGAAACCATTCCTGAGCCAGGGGTAGACCCCTCTCTTGATGTTTTGGCAAAAAAAATCAGGGAAGAGGAAGTGAGACTGGCGATTGAGGGGCTTGCCCCCAAAAAGTCACCAGGTCCGGATGGCTTAACATCCGAGTGGTACAAGACCTTTAAGGAGTCTTTAGCTCCCCTCTTGACTGAGGTATTCAATGAGTGTCTCTCCTCGGGCACTCTGCCGAAGTCAATGAGGAGGTCAGCCCTGATTCTTCTCTCAAAGGGTAAAGATCCCAGCCATATTGAGAATTGGAGGCCCATAGCTCTTCTCAATACGGACAGGAAGCTTCTGGCAGAGATACTGTTTAATCGGCTGGTGAAGTTTGCACCCCGGCTCCTTTCGGGGGCCCAGCACTGCTCTGTTCCAGGCCAAAGCACCTTAAGTGCTGTTCTCGGTGTCCGGGAGGCAGTGGAGCGGAGTAGTGCAGGTCTCTGGAAGGGGTACTTGCTGTCCCTGGATCAGGCCAAAGCATTTGATCGGGTGAACCACGAGTACCTCTGGTCCGTCCTCCTGAGATATGGCTTACCGTGTGCTTTTATTAATTGGCTTAAGACCTTATATGCAGGGGCAGAGAGTTTCCCGCTGGTGAACGGGTGGTCTGGCCGCTCTTTTGAGGTGGGGTCCGGAGTCCGTCAGGGTTGTCCTTTGAGCCCGCTTTTATACGTGTTCGCAATTGATCCCTACGTCCGGAGGGTAGATTGTGGGCCGTTGGCGGGAGTCGGGATGAGTCTGGCGGAACTGGATGTCGCCCAGAGAGTGGTGGCGTACGCTGATGATGTCACCATTTTCGTGTCCTCGAGAGAGGAGGTCGATGTGGTGATGCCGGAGGTGGAACGCTACTCGGAGGCATCCGGGTCTAAGATCAACCGGGATAAGTGTGAAAGTCTCTGGCTGGGAGGGGGAGATCCCACTTTTGATCTCCCGGACACCCTCCCAGGGCCCCAAGACTCAGCAAAAATTCAGGGCATCACATTCGGCCAGGATGATTATCCCACCAAAAACTGGGATGGTAAGCTACAGGATGCCACTCATAGGGTGGATCAGTGGAAGGGTTGGTCTATGACCCTCAGGGAAAGGGTACACCTGATCAAATCGTATCCTGCTCCCCTTGTTTATCTATCTTGGCAGTGTATGTATCTTGCCAGATGCCTACTACACTAGGATCTACAGCCTGTTTTTCCAACTGTTATGGGGGAACAGGATGAACCTAGTCAAGAGAGAGGTTCCGTACCGCACAAGGAGACTAGGGGGTTTATCTATGGTAAACCCTGTGGTGTTCTTAACAAACACCTTCTTGAAAGCTAACATTTCAAACCTCTGGTCAGAGAGGGCTCCTCCGTGGGTACTCTCCTGCAGGGAATGGTTTCGGCCTTTCTTCCAGGAATGGGAGACAGGAGGGCAAGTGAAGGACCTCCGTACGCCCCATGGTTATCTTCCGGCTTACGCTACCCCGACTCTGAAGGCGATACGTCGGTGGGGTCTGGGAGTGTGGGAGATCAGGACCCAGTCAAGGCAGTTCCTTGACAAACGGGTTCTGTTGACCCACTTCCAGAAGCCTCTGGCGCTCAGGGACTGCACAGGTCGGGATCTGAGGGTGGGGTTGTATCTCTTAAATATGAAAAGGATCCCCCAGAAGTTTTGGGACTTGGCCTGGCGCTGCTTTCAGGGGAAGCTATATGTGAGGGACAATTTGAAGTGCAGGAGATCTGATGACCGGGGATGTCCCCGAGAAGAGTGCGGGGACATGCTGGAAAGCATGGACCATTTCCTGCTTCATTGTCCCTTTAATATAAGGGTCTACAACCGGGTGGGCGCTTCCATCGGCTGGAGTCAACTAGGGTCAGTTTATCTTTAGGGATAATGGTAGGGTGAGAGGTAGGGTGCAGTTAGGGAAAGAATATACATTTTGTATGTATCAGGATTGCCTTCCTTCTTCCTGGTGGTGGGCTAATGCATGTGCACCCTAGCTTTTTGTTTTGTTTTCAGATGCTATGGTTATGAAGGGCTTACAGGCACCGAACTTGGGCCTAAAGTGGGTTGTATTGTTTGCTTATGTATGTTAAAGCTGGTTATGGTTAAGTTGGTTGGGAGGAGTTCTAGGTTGGGAGGGTATATTTGTGGGTGGTGGTGGTCTTTTCTTTTGGTGGACCTGGCATGGGTCAGTTGTGGACTGGACATTGAGGACTATGAACTGTATGGAAAAAACTCTGACCCATGTACAGGAGGGCGGGTGGTGTGGGTGAAGGGTCAGTTTAGTGTAGAATGTTCTTTTATATTTGTAGGTGTGTTTTCTGTTTATTTATAGGTGTATATAGTTTGTGTATAGTATTGTACATAGTAGTGTATATAGTTAGTTATGTATATAGTATGTATAATGTTATATTATTATAAAAAAAAATTTTTTTTTTTTTTTTTTTTAAGTATATAGTATTTATAGTAGAGATAGACATGGCAGTCGAACCAGTTTTGTTTTTGTAGTAATGTTTCTTTAGTATCCCGTTGTGGATTTATTTTCTTTGGTTTATATATGTAGTATGTAGTAAAGATGTGTGTAAGCATGTGTGTATTGTGTTTTCTGTGATATTTTCCCGAGTTTGGGTATTTTGAGTTGAATTTAATTTATTTATTTATTTATTTTTGGTTTCTTGGTTAAATGTAGTTAATATATGGATATATATGTGTGCATGTGTGAGTGTGGTATAGTGTTGTTATTATTATTATAATTATTATTATTATTTAAAAAAAAAAACATGGTGTGCAGTGTGAGTGCTTGTTGTGTTTTCTATTTGTAATGTATGATTTTTCCCGAGTTTGGGTGTTTTGAGTTAAAGCGAAATAGTGCTATATTTATGTTTCTTATGAGTGTGTTGTTTGGCTATGAAAGGTGTAGTTATAATATTTCTAGTTCTAGTAGGAAAGCTGGGCTGGCCGGTTAGGCAGGATTTTTGTTCTTTTATTTAAATGTAAAGTTTGGGTTTATGTTATTTCATGTTGTTGTTTTCCGTTATGGCAAAGTTGTGCTGGTTTATGTTTTGTTATGATTTGTATTTTTCTAATAAAAGATTTACAGGATATAACTCAGGATCAGTACAGGATAAGTAATGTATGTACACAGTGACCTCACCAGCAGAATAGTGAGTACAGCTCTTTAGAATAATACAGGATATAACTCAGGATCAGTACAGGATAAGTAATGTAATATATGTACATAGTGACCTCACCAGCAGAATAGTGAGTACAGCTCTTTAGAATAATACAGGATATAACTCAGGATCAGTACAGGATACGTACGGGGGAGGGGATTATCAGATTATGCAAGTGAGGGGAGGATACCCCCGGCGGTGGGTCCCTTGCTGCGGCCTTGATCCTGGAAGCGGCCGTGTGGGGACTGAGAGGAGCGGGAGACTCTCTATGCTCCGCTCTTCTCTATGATGCCGCCCGTGACGTTGCACCACACGTCACGTCACGTGACCATCTCCCAGACAGCCATTGCGGTACTGGCTGCCTGGGAATGAGTGACGGCGGCGGCGAACATAAAAAGGTAGCGTGCGGCGCAAACCCGCCCCCCCGCCCACTCCTACTAACATTTTGGCCGGGCCCCTGACGCCTGGCCCGCCAGCCTTTATCAGCTTTATGGGGCAAAAGGGGAGAGCTGCTTTTGGGCCCCCAGGAATTACAGGGCCCGGTGCAGCTGCCCCTTTTGCTCCACACCCGGCACACCCTGTGCGCACGCCTATGAGTGTACATGGGTGACAGAGGGGTGTAGAGGAGTGTACATGAGTGACAGAGGGGTGTAGAGGAGTGTACATGGGTGACAGAGGGGTATAGAGGAGTGTACATGGGTGACAGATGGGTGTACATGGGTGACAGAGGGTTGTAGAGAAGTGTAAATGGGTGACAGGGGTGTAGAGAGGTGTACAAGGGTGATAGATGGGTGTAGAAGAGTGAACATGGGTGACGGGGGCATAGGGGTGACAGAGGGGTGGACAGGGGGTGGACATGGGTGACAGGAGGGTGGAGAGGGGAGACAGGGGGTCAGAGGGGTGGACAAGGGGGTAATAGAGGGACAGGAGTGACAGAGGGGTGGACTGGGGTAACAAAGGGACAGATGGGTGAACAGGAGGGTGGACATGGGTGACAGAGTGGGGGTGGACATGGGTGACGGGGGGTGGACATGGGTGACGGGGAGGATTACATGGGTGACGGGGGAGGGATTACATGGGTGACGGGGGAGGGATTACATGGGTGACGGGGGAGGGATTACATGGGTGACAGGGAGGGTGGACATGGGTGACAGGGAGGGTGGACATGGGTGACAGGGAGGGTGGACATGGGTGACAGGGAGGGTGGACATGGGTGACAGGGAGGGTGGACATGGGTGACAGGGGCGTTGGACATGGGTGACAGGGAGGGATTACATGGGTGACAGGGAGGGATTACATGGGTGACAGGGAGGGATTACATGGGTGACAGGGAGGGATTACATGGGTGACAGGGAGGGATTACATGGGTGACTGAGGGGTGGACATGGGTGACTGAGGGGGTGGACATGGGTGACAGGGGGGGTGGACATGGGTGACAGAGGGGTGTACATGGGTGACAGGTGTGTAGAGGAGTGTACATGGGTGGCAGAGGGGTACAGAGGAGTGTACATGGGTGACAGATGGGTGTACATGGGTGACAGAGGGTTGTAGAGAAGTGTAAATGGGTGTCAGAGGGGTGTAGAGAGGTGTACAAGGGTGATAGATGGGTGTAGAAGAGTGAACATGGGTGACGGGGGCATAGGGGTGACAGAGGGGTGGACAGGGGGTGGACATGGGTGACAGGAGGGTGGAGAGGGGAGACAGGGGGTCAGAGGGGTGGACAAGGGGGTAAAAGAGGGACAGGAGTGACAGAGAAGGGTGGACTGGGGTAACAAAGGGACAGATGGGTGAACAGGAGGGTGGACATGGGTGACAGAGTGGGGGTGGACATGGGTGACGGGGTGGACATGGGTGACGGGGTGGACATGGGTGACGGGGTGGACATGGGTGACGGGGTGGACATGGGTGACGGGGGAGGGATTACATGGGTGACGGGGGAGGGATTACATGGGTGACGGGGGAGGGATTACATGGGTGACGGGGGAGGGTGGACATGGGTGACGAGGGAGGGTGGACATGGGTGACAGGGAGGGTGGACATGGGTGACAGGGGGGGTGGACATGGGTGACAGGGGGGGTGGATATGGGTGACAGGGGGGGTGGACATGGGTGACAGGGGGGTGGACATGGGTGACAGGGAGGGATTACATGGGTGACAGGGAGGGATTATATGGGTGACAGGGAGGGATTACATGGGTGACAGGGAGGGAGTACATGGGTGACTGAGGGGGTGGACATGGGTGACTGAGGGGGTGGACATGGGTGACGGGGGGATTACATGGGTGACAGGGAGGGATTACATGGGTGACAGGGAGGGATTACATGGGTGACGGGGGGGTGGACATGGGTGACTGGGGGGGTGGACATGGGTGACTGGGGGGGTGGACATGGGTGACTGGGAGGGTGGACATGGGTGACTGGGGGGGTGGACATGGGTGACTGGGGGGGTGGACATGGGTGACTTGGGGGGTGGACATGGGTGACTGGGGGGGTGCACATGGGTGACTGGAGGGTGGACATGGGTGACAGGGAGGGTGGACATGGATAACAGGGGGGATTACATGGGTGACATGGAGGGATTACATGGGTGACAGGGAGGGATTACATGGGTGATAGAGATGGACAGGGAGGTAAACAAGGCAGATATGGCTGACAGGGGGGGTGGACATGGGTGATAGAGATGGACAGGGAGGTAAACAAGGCAGACGTGGCTGACAGGGGGGGTGGACATGAGTGACGGGGTCGGGGGGGAGGGGTAGAGTGTGGACCTGGGTGACGGTGGGGGGATTTAGACAGGGTTGAGAAGGTGAACAGAGGGGTGGAAAGGGTACGGTACCTTAAGCAAGCCGGCCCGCACAGCTTGCAGTTCCACAGGAGGCACGGGAGTACGGCGCTGGTGCAGCTCGTTCCGCCCCAGGGCACCATATCCGGCTCACTGCGCCGCAAGGGAGAGGGGGACGGAGGGGGACACAGGAGACGGAGAGTGAAGGAGGGGGATGCGGGGGACACAGGGAACAGATGGGGAAGGAGGGGAACACGGGTCACGCGGCAGACGCAGGGGACGGAGGGGAACACAGGAAACGCAGGAGATAGAGGGGGACGCTGTGTGCGCAGTGCGCACGCAGACTTCCCTTCCCCCCTGCGCCGTCAGGCCGGGGCGGGACATTTAAAAAAAAATAATAGTAAAAAATAAAAAAAATCACGGCAAAATCCAGCGGCACCACGGGCAGTGCTGAACGGCACACACGTGTGCCGCGGCACCGCGGTTGGGAATCACTGCTATATACTGACCCCCATATATATGAATGTATACTATATACTGACCACATATATATGAATGTATACTATATACTGACCCCCGTATATATGAATGTATACTATATACTGACCCCCATATATGAATGTATATTATATACTGACCCCCATATATATGAATGTATACTATATACTGACCCCATATATATGAATGTATATTATATACTGAAACCCCATATATATGAATGTATACTGTATACTGACCCCCATATATATGAATGTATACTATATACTGACCCCCGTATATATGAATGTATACTATATACTGACCCCCATATATGAATGTATATTATATACTGACCACATATATATGAATGTATACTATATACTGACCCCCGTATATATGAATGTATACTATATACTGACCCCCATATATGAATGTATATTATATACTGACCCCTATATATGTGAATGTATACTATATACTGACCACATATATATGAATGTATACTATATACTGACCCCATATATATGAATGTATACTATATACTAACCCCCATATATGAATGTATACTATATACTGACCCCCATATATATGAATGTATACTTTATACTGACCCCATATATATGAATGTATACTATATACTGACCCCCATATATATGAATGTATACTATATACTGACCCCCATATATATGAATGTTTACTATATACTGACCACACATATGAATGTATACTATATACTGACCCCCATATATATGAATGTATACTATATACTGACCCCCATATATATGAATGTATACTATATACTGACCCCCATATATGAATGTATACTATATACTGACCACACATATGAATGTATACTATATACTGACCCCCATATATATGAATGTATACTATATATTGACCACATATATGAATGTTTACTATATACTTAGCAACCAATCAGATCGCTTCTTTCATTTTTGAATAGGCCTCTGAAAAATGAAAGAAGCAATTTGATTGGTTGCTATGGGCAACTCAGCAGCTTTTCCAGGAAAGTAAAGTTTAACCACAACACTGTAACACTGTCCACCCTGGGACTCGAACCAGTGACTGTTTCCCATCCCACTGTACTGCCGAGACGGTCCTGCTTATCTTACATGCAGTGAGATCCCCATAGACCACAATTAGCCTATTGGTTTTATTGGGCAAAAAATCAGAGTTGATGCACTAGTCACAGTTCTCTATACCATTAATGAAGGGAGGGCTCAATATTCGCAAATTTGCGCATATGCGCAAAAATTTTCACATATGCGCAAAAAAAGCGAATATTCGTAATTATGAATATATAGTGCTATATTTGCAATATTCGCAAATTCGCGAATATGCTATATTCGCGATTAAAATTTGAATTGCGAATATTCGTGAGCAACACTAGTCGCTGCAAATACAGTGAAGGAGTTTAAACATGCATGGGATAGGCATAAGGCTATCCTTCATATAAGATAGGGCCAGGGACTATTGATAGGATTCAGATTATTGGGCAGACTAGATGGGCCAATTGGTTCTTATCTGCCGACACATTCTATGTTTCTATACTGTATGGATATCAGAAAAATGGTTCCAAGCTCTTATTTCTTTATTAAATTCACTACTTTGGGGCAGGAAAGCACGAGAATGAAATATGTTTCTTTAACGTTAGCTGAGCACGATGGGGGTTGGGCACTTTTTTTTTTTTTAGGTACTTTTTAGCACTAAAATTGCAGACTATTATGAGAAGGAGGGAAAATGTAGTCCTATTTTTTCTCTCTAAGGGTATGTTCACACTACGGAATTCCCGCGGAAATCCACGGGCGGAATTCCGCAAGCCGAATTCCACGGGCGGAACTCCGAGAGCCGAATTCCGCGGTGTGAACTTAACATTAATGTGAATGGGTTTCCGCGAGAGCCGTTCACACTGCGGAATTTCAGCGCCACTGAAATTGTTCCGCCCAAAGAAAGAACATGTTCATTCTTTGCACGGAAGTCCGCGAGCACTGCATAGCTGTCAATAGTGACGGCTCAGTGCCGCCCGGTCCTACCGCCACCGCCGGCTGCCAGTCTGAATCTTCGCTCACTGAATTCAGCGAGCGGAGATTCCATTCACACACTGTAGTGTGAACATACCCTAATGGGTCGTTATAAGGATATTTTTGAGATTTTGGAAGCTGGGATACTAACTACACCCATGCATATCTAGATAATTAAGTATGGGAGGAACTTAAAAAATGTTTAAAATCACATGGAGATTTGACTTTACTTCATTATGGTCAAATAAAGCACTTAAAGAATTCCTTAAAATTAAAGATTCACTCTCAATCAATTATACGCTTTAGGTCAAATAAAGTCGTTTGAAGAGATAGCCCATAAGTGTGTGGGGGGAAGACAATCAGAAACATTGTTTTTAACAAATAAGTAACACAGATCATAAACCAATAAAAGGAGAGATTGGAGATTTCAGGGATTCTATATATAAGAAAAGTTTAATTAGACTATTTCCTTATGCGAAGTTGCTGTCTCGGCATGCTGGGAGTTGTGGTTCTGCAGCGGTTGGGGGTTCACAGCTTGAAGACCACTGCTATAGAGGGTGCAAATGTATCTGAGCCCTGGAACTCAAATAATGTGAAATATGAGATGATCAAAATGGAGCCCCTGCACTAATTACTTGGGTTCTGAGGTCTGTAAGGTCCATAGTAAAAACATCAGGTTCTGTCTATAGCAGATACTAAATCATGGCAGCTCAAAGAAACAAGCAGTCATTCTGACATGTCACATGTGATGTCATAGACAGCTGGAGGCCTGACATTCCACTGACAGCCGCCCGAGCCTTCAGTCAGTTCCAGTGCGATTAGTGAGAATAGTGAGATTAGCGTCTTCTTCTTCTACTTGTCTGAAATGGAGCTAAAAGGACTGGGGTTCGTCCCCCTCCTGTTGGCGTTTTGGTGTGCGGTCTGGCTTGCCACCAGCTACATCATGACGGTCGTCCTCGGCCATGCAGCCTCGCCACTGATGAGCATCAGGTAAGATAAACAAGCACATGATTCTTATTTCATGGGTTGGGAGTGAGGAAATATCCATAATAACATTGGTTTCTTTTCCTTCACAGTGACGTGGGAAATGTCTTTCCCGAAAGCATATTATTCAGAATTGGATTCATAGGGATGTCCATTGGCACTTTGGTACTAACCTTTCTTATTTATAAGTATATGGTTATGCATACTGAAGAGTTCAGGGGTCATCAGGTCCTGATCCAGAGGATCCTGCTGGCCATTGTGTGGGCCTCCTGTTTTTCCACAGCTGTTATGCATGTATTGTCCCCCGAAGAATATCCCAGGATACACTTTGTCAGCACGATAATTTCCATTACATGTGAAGCCTTATACTACCTTGGGCAGTCCATCCAGATGTATAAATTACCAGGAGCAAAAAAAAGTCATCCACCATAGTAGATGCACCTGCTGTGGCCTGACTTTTGTCTGTGTAGTTTTCTATTTTGGATATGAAACATTAAAGGAATTATTCCATAATGATGAAGACTGGGACGAGATCCGTGAAATCCCCATCATAATCATCGAGTGGGTGATGCTTCTACTGATCCTGATAAACATCGTGACCTATTATTCCACCATGCAGAGGTTATTGTTGACCGTCTCCAGAAACAGCTGCACACTCTCTCTTAGAGTAAAAATTGATGACTTCGGGGTGTAGACCACCACGGGGGCCATCAAGTGGACTTCTGGGAGAGATACTGCACAGGACACGGAAAACATCTAAAGAAGAATAACTGGGGGACTACATATGGTGCCAGTAATCATGACACAATAATATGAGCTGGTGATATTACCTATACAAAAAAAAATAAAAAAAATAATAAAAAAATATTGGTGTGTGAAGTGTAATACCTAGTTAGAAAAACAGAATCAAATTCATCATTATAACCCCCCTCTGCATTACCCTGTTTATTATTTTTCAAGCAAGCACTTTGTTCTAATTCGTCCACTCTCTGGCGTGCTCCTTGTATAAGGGGTTTGGGATACCCTTTTTGTTTAAAACGATCCTCCAGGTTCTCTAGTTGTTGTAGGTATTTTTGTGTGGAAGAACAATTCCTTCGGATTCTTTTCATTTGACCTAATGGAATGTTCTTCTTCCATTATTTAAGATGGCAACTGTTAAAGTCGAGGTATCTGTTTGCATCCACCTCCTTAAAATAGTTGGCAGTATGCGAACAGCCATCCTGAATATAGATATTTAAATCCAGGAACTCACATTTTTTGGGGGGACTGATGCAGCGCTGCCTTTGGATATCTCTGGCTCTGCCATAGCGCTTTTTTTGAGGGGGCGTGTCGGCTGCCCCTTCGTCTGGTGGTCAACACTAGTGTTGCTCGCAAATATTCGCAATGCGCGAATTCGCGAATATTCGCCAATATAGCACTATATATTCGAAATTACGAATATTGTTTTTTTTTTTTTCACAATACACATCACAGTGATCATCCCTCTCTGCTTCCAGCTTGTGTGGTGTAAAGAAGGCTCTAATACTACTGTGTGAGACTGGCGTATGAATTTTCGCATATGGGAAAATTTGCTTATGCACATTTTCATTTATGCAAATTTTCGCATATGCAAAAATATTACGCGAATATTACGAATATGCGAATTTAGCGAATATATGACGAATATTTGTCCATATATACGCGAAATATCGCGAATTCGAATATGGCCTATGCTGCTCAACACTAGTCAACACGCGCTATCTGGCCAGCGAGCCAGGGCCCCGTACAGGAGATCACGGGGCCCCCCAGCAGTCGGACACCCCACAATCTGAAATGTATCCCCTATCCTTGGGATAGGGGATGTTTTTCAACACTGCACTACTCCTTTAATGGCCTCCAAAATGAAGTTCCTCTGATGTATGGGCATCAAGGGATCTTCCACTAAAAAAGATCACACAGCTTCCACTCCTCTGTCATGTGGGATGTTACTATATAATGAAGCAATATCTAGCGTTGCCCACATATAGTCCTCTTCCCGTATGATATCTTTCAATAGGGTTAATAAACGCCCATTTATCTCTGAGGTATGCTGGTAAAGACACCGCACATTTCTGTAACTGATGGTCTATATATTCAGATAAACATCTGGCAACTATCGGACGACCAGGTGTTTTTTTTTTCGGTCTTTATGTACATTAGGTAGAAAATAAAAATAAGGTACATTTGGTTTGGGGTTAAATATATATCATGTTTTTCCCTCTTAAAGGGGTACTACGCACCAAGACATCTTATCCCCTCTCCAAAGGACCCCCGTGATCTCGGTTGCGGCACCCTGTTGTCATCACTGCACAGAGAATACAGGGGCCAGCACATCGGCATAGCCATTGACTGTCCTGGCATGCTGGGAGTTTTGCTACAGCTGGAACTCTTTTTATTAGAAAAATATAAAACTTTTACAAAACACAAATACAATGCTTAATCAGCTGAAACATAAGGATGAAAAAGTAACAAATATAAACTCTTTGTTACAGAATAAAAGGACCTACCTAACCAACCAGCCCAGCTTAACTCAACTACCAAATAATGCCTGATACTACTAATTCTTACCTATTATCCTTCCAAACACACATACACACACACATTAATTACCAACAAAACATAAATATAGCTTTCCTTAATTAAGTTTTAACTGAAAACATCCGAATAGGAAACTTATCCCCACATACCATACACAAAATGCATTAAACAAAAATAAATAGGGCTAACTGCCATAAAAATAATAAGGAAATAAATAAAATAATTCCATCTTGGAAATACCATTAATTTTACACACAGACAACAACCAATACTCACAATACATATTAGATCATAACAACGAAAAAAATAAAAAAATAAAATAAAGTAAAAAAAAATAAAAAAAATTATAATAAAAAGAGGGCTTATTGCCATAACTAAAAATAATTCCAACTTGGAAATTTCATTTATTTATTTATTTTTTCCCCTTTCTCCTTTCCCTTCTCTTTAAACTATAGTAACACACACATGCATGGATACATTACCATAAGGGGGAAAAAATAAACACAATAATATCAACTAAAAGCTGGTCCGACTGCCTTTACCCAACAATGAGGTATAACACTATACAAAAATACATAAAACTATTTATACTTATGAAATACATGTAAACAAGAATAAAACCTAAAGAAAAATAACCTACACTATGAACTCTCCCATCACCCACACCACTCCCACTGGACATGGTCAGAGTTCGTGTATCACAGTGTTTTTTTATTTTTTTTTTACTGAAACAGTCATTGTCCATAAACTGACCCAAGTCAGACCCAAAGCATCACCCCCTCCCCCCAACAACCCCCACCCAACTTAAAATTAATCCCCCCCCCACTATTATTAACTAACTCAACAATGTACTAATTCACTACAACCACAGAAATAATATGAAAAACAAAGTAATACAGTACTTCAAACCCCCACCAGGCCCAAGATTGGTTGCCTGCAAGCCCTTTACATTCAAATTACAGAAAACAAAACAAAAAGCTAGAGTGACATGCATAGCCCACCACCAGGAAGAAGGATGGCAATCCTGATAAAACTAAGTTTCAAAATGCTTACCCTATGAACCTTACTTCTAACCCTATCGCTATCCCTTCATAAAACTGACCCTATACTCACCCTAACATCTATATACTGTCCCTAACCAAAATTAAGGTACATCAAAAGAAAACCCTCTCCACAGGAGAGAAGCCCTACTGGTACCAAGACTGCCATACTCCAAAGACCTGATCTTCCCGAGGTCACCAGTGATGTTCCTACATACCTCCACCTCGGAGAGGACTTTCTGTTGGGTCGATACTAAGCACCGTGCATTCCACGTGTAGTACCTAACCACTAAGCTAACTAAGAATAAAGTGCCCCGATCACGGCCACCCAGGTTCCTGAATGCCCCATAAGCCCACTCCGGATAGGAAAGGCCGGCAAGTTGACTCCAGCCGATGGAAGCACCCACCCTGTTGTAAACCCCTATATTAAAGGGACAATGAAGCAGGAAGTGGTCCATGCTTTCCAGCGTGTCCCCATACTCTTCTCGGGGACATCCCCGGTCATCAGAGTTCCTGTACTTCAGGTTGTCCCTCACATATAGCTTCCCCTGAAAGCAGCGCCAGGCCAAGTCCCAAAACTTCTGGGGGATCCTTTTCATATTTAAAAGATGCAATCCCACCGTCAGATCCCGACCTGGGCAGTCCCTGAGCGCCAGAGGCTTCTGGAAGTGGGTCAACAGAACCCGTTTGTCAAGGAACTGCCTTGACTGGGTCCTGATCTCCCACACTCCCAGACCCCACCGACGTATCGCCTTCAGAGTCGGGGTAGCGTAAGCCGGAAGATATCCATGTGGTGTACGGAGGTCCTTCACTTGCCCTCCTGTCTCCCATTCCTGGAAGAAAGGCCGAAACCATTCCCTGCAGGAGAGTACCCACGGAGGAGCCCTCTCTGACCAGAGGTTTGCAATGTTGGCTTTCAAGAAGGTGTTCGTTAAGAACACCACAGGGTTTACCATAGATAAACCCCCTAGTCTCCTCGTGCGGTACGTAACCTCCCTCTTGACTAGGTTCAACCTGTTCCCCCATAACAGTTGGAAAAACAGGCTGTAGACCCTAGTGTAGTAAGCCTCTGGTAAAATACATACGCTGCCCAGATAGATAAACAAGGGGAGCAGGTACGATTTGATCAGGTGTACCCTTTCCCTGAGGGTCATAGACCAACCCTTCCACTGGTCCACCCTCTGAGTGGCATCCTGGAGCTTACCATCCCAGTTTTTGGTGGGATAATCATCCTGGCCGAATGTGATGCCCAAAACTTTTGCTGAGTCTTGGGGCCCTGGAAGGGTGTCCGGGAGATCAAACGTGGGGTCTCCCCCTCCCAGCCAGAGACTCACACTTATCCTGGTTGATCTTAGACCCGGATGCCTCCGAGTAGCGGTCCACTTCCGACATCACCACATCGGCCTCCTCTCTCGAGGAGAGGAAAATGGTGACATCATCAGCGTACGCCACCACTCTCTGGGCGACACCCGGCTCCGCCAGAATCATCCTGACTCCCGCCAATGGTCCGCAACTCACCCTCCTAAGGAAGGGATCGATCGCAAATACATATAAGAGCGGGCTCAAAGGACAACCCTGACGGACTCCAGACCCCACCTCAAAGAGCGGCCAGACCACCCGTTCACCAGCGGGAAACTCTCTGCCCCTGCATACAAGATCTTAAGCCAATTAACAAAAGTACACGGTAAGCCGGGGGGGCGTGTCCTGCAGTGCATGGCGGCGGTCGCATAAACCTTGTGCTCCGCTGCAGCCCAGGCCTAACAGCGGCTACACAGCATTGATCCTGAGCATATCGCTACAGCAATTGTGCCCACCGGTACCTGAACTATCGGGGCACCTGATGATGACCCGGAGGCGAGGGAAAAAGAGCCCACTGAAGCTCACGGCGTTCTTTCCTGCTGCAGAGGCCTCACAAGATGGCGCGGCTCAGTGCGGGTCAGCGTCTCCGGCTACTGGAAGTGCCTCACCAGCGTCTTCATCCTCCCAGACGGGCTGCGCCCTGGAGGCTTCTCCTTCAACTCCTCCAATTCTCCTGACAGGCTGGTCACCCTCGGTGCAGCAGGACCCGCAGGTAACGTTTTCCCCGATCTCCTCCAAGCCACTGGGTGCGGGGACACTGCATACTAGAGGCCCGGGAGGCCCTGATGGGAGCTCTCCGTCGGCGCCCCTAACTGAACCTATTATGAGGGGGCTTCTTGCTGAGTTACACACCTCCATTCAGGGTGACATTAAGGCAGCCGTGTCCAATATACAGCATGAGATCTCCTCTCTTGGGCACCGCACATCGCACATTGAGAACAAGATGGCGGAACTCACCTCTTCTCATAATGAAGTAGTGGACTTAGCTAATGGCCTGGAGGATGAGGTTGCCGCTCTTCAACTTAAGATAGCTGATATGGAGGACAGGTCTCGCCGAAACAATCTAAGGGTGAGAGGGGTGCCGGAGTCTGTGAAAACGGAGGACCTCAACACCTTCCTAACGAATTATTTTGCATTGTTGTTGCCTCAGGCCTCCACCCTAGATCTGCTGATGGACAGAGTCCACAGGCTTCCTAAGCCCAAAACCCTACCTGCTGCTACACCGAGGGATGTGATTCTGCGCCTTCACTTTTACCATATTAAGGAGCAATTAATGTTGGTGGCGCGCTCCTCACCCTCCCTACCAGAGGGGTATTCGGGACTCCAACTTTTCACGGATCTTTCTGCTGCCACTCTAGCCGGGAGACGTGAGTTCAGTGCAGGGACTAAAGCTCTCAGAGAAAAAGGGATCCCTTATAAATGGGGATTCCCTGTGAAATTGATTATCACCAATAAGGGGTCCAAACATGTGGTCTCTTCCCCGGAGACCCTTCTGCAACTGTGTGCGGAATGGAACTTGCCTGTTGATTCAACTGCTCAGAGGTCCCTGGACATACCACATGCTGCAAAGATAGCTGAAGAATGGAAGGTTGTCTCCCACCGCAAGAAGAAAATCAAGACATGAACTGTTCCTCTGCCTTTGGACAGGCCTGTCCGACTTGTCTCACTGGCTTGCGACTGGGGTATCCCTCCCCATCTTTGGGGTTACTTATCCTCTTAGTGCTCTGGATACTTTTCCTGAATGCTTAAACATTCGGCCTAACTGCAGTCGAATGTACTTTCCTACCCCCATTAAGACCTACCACATGGTCTTTACTACTGCTTGCTCAATTTATTTGTTCTTTGTTGTTTGTTCTGTTTACTTGTTTTCTGTCCTGTTGGTCCTCCATCACTCACTTTCTCTAATAATGGATATGAGAGGCTCCTCTTGCGAGCTGCTAAGTGTAGTTGTATCATCTTCGACGGGAGTACCTACTCCCTTTCAGTTTACTGTGCTAATGGTTCTGCTTTGCGTTCATGTATACTTTAACTATGGTTATTAAGGTTGTGTCTATGAATGTGCGGGGTCTTAACTCTCCGTATAAAAGGTCTCTGGTGTGGAAGGAGGCTAGACGCCTGGCGGCAGATGTCCTCTGTATACAAGAATCCCATTTATTAGCCCTAGATGCCCATAGACTCCAAAATAAGAGATATCCACATATCTATCAAGCGCATGCTGTTCACAAAAAGGGAGGAGTGGCGATTGCATTTAAGAACACCCTGACGGTTACTGTCCAGCACTCCGTGATAGACGATAGAGGTCGTTTTATAATTATTGTGTGCTTACTAAACAATGTTCAATATACCTTAGGCTCCTTATATGCGCCTAATGCGAAACAGTGTACCTTCCTCAGGGCATTCTTGCGCAAATTGGAGTCCTTGAGAAAGGGACACTGCCTACTGCTAGGAGATTTTAATATGACCATGTGGCCTAGTGTAGATTCTACTTCGCCCAGTTTGAAAAAAGAACCCACAGGTTTCTTCACTAGTGTGTCCCAAAATGACCTATATGATGTTTGGCGTATATCCCACCCCACGGAAAGGGACTTCACCTTCTTTTCTCATGTACATAAGATATACACCAGAATAGATTACGCCCTTACCTCCCACTCTCTCCTATCATTGGTTTCAGAGGCCCAAATTATGCCCATAGAATGGTCGGACCATTCCCCCATAAGTATAACCATTAAAGAATCGCATAGCACCCGCCCGACCTATATTTGGAGACTTAACCCACTGATACTCCATAATCCTGAATACTCTGAAGCGACCAAGTTGGCGGTTGATGCCTACTTCCGCATTAATGATACTGGTGATGTTACAGACCCCATGCTTTGGTGTGCGTTTAAGGCTACAATTAGGGGCCACTTTATTAGCCAAACTGCCTATGACAGGAAGCTCCGCCAGACCAAAACACTAGAACTCCAACAGCGCCTTGCGGACTTGCATAGGCGTAATAAGACCTCGTACTCTCCATCACTAGTAGGAGAAATTTCTCAGGTTAGTGCTACCCTACACTCCCTCTCCTTACACAGCTATGAGATAGCACTGAGAAGGCTTAAAATGACATGGTATTGGCAGGGTAATAGATCTGGCTCTATACTGGCTAAACAACTTAAAAAACGTCAGGATAAGGGGAGAATCCCCTTCCTTACTAAATCTGATGGTTCTATAGTTACTGACCCTCAAAGTATAGCCAATTGTTTTGCAGATTTTTATAGTAAATTGTACAATCTTCAACATGATATTGCTACTCCACAGCCTGATGAAGCAGCTATCTCTTCTTTTCTGTCCTCTATGTCCCTCCCCTCTCTGTCCGCGGACCAAGCATCTGATCTTTGTTCTCCCTTCTCCACAGAAGAAATTCTTGAATGTGTGCGTTCCCTCAAGCCCTCGAAGTCACCTGGCCCTGATGGTATTACAAATGAATTTTATAAGCGATTTGGCCCCTCTGTAGCTCCTTTTTTGACCAGAGCCTTTAACAGTATTAAGGAGAACGGTGTGCCCCCTAAGGAGATGTTGGATGCTCTGGTCATTACCATACCTAAACCTGGTAAGCCATTGGACTCTACCCTAAATTACAGACCAATCTCTCTCCTAAATAGTGATATTAAACTGTATGCTCTGGCTCTTGCTGCCAGGTTGAATAGGGTTCTGCCGGACCTAATTCACAGGGACCAGGTTGGCTTCGTCAAGGGTCGTCAAACGGTGGATGGTACGAGACGCTTTCTCGACATCATCACAAAGGCGCATTCCGATCGGACGCCTTCTCTCTTGCTATCCCTTGATGCGGAGAAGGCGTTCGATCGAGTGCACTGGGGATATTTGCGAAGTGTGCTGCGTAAGTTTGGTTTTCCCCACTCTTTGGAATCCGCCATTATGGCACTATATACGCTCCCATCTGCTAGAATTTACACGATGGGTACCCTTTCTAATAGTTTCTCACTTAGCAATGGGACTAGACAGGGGTGCCCACTATCCCCCCTTATATTTACCTTAGTTATGGAACCGCTTGCTCAATCCATCAGGGACTCCCCAAACATTGCGGGCATTCAAATAGGTAAAGTAGACCACAGGATTGGCTTATTCGCCGACGATGTTATCATTAGTCTCTCCAACCCCCTGAGCTCTTTAGGCCCAGTTATGGATATTATTGATGCCTTTAGTCGGGTTAGCTTTTATAAGATTAACCCCACAAAGTCGTGTATCTTGCCATTGCAGATACCCACTGAGCAACAGCGAGTACTACAAGCTAAATATCCCTTCCAATGGGTCACTGACCAGATTCCTTACCTAGGCATAGTCCTTACTGCGTTACCTGATAAGACAATTGCTTCTAATTTTGCTGTTATGAAGTCCCTGCTTACCAAAGAAATTGATCACTTCTCTAGGCTCCCTGTCTCTTGGGCGGGACGTGTTGCCACTGCTAAGATGATGCTGCTCCCTAAAATTTTATATTTTTTTAGATGCCTGCCGATGATAGTACCTGCCTCCTTCCTCTCACAACTACAGAGAATGCTCTTACGATTTATTTGGGATGGTAAGCATCCTAGGGTTGGTGCGAATATATTGTATCGCCCTGTACATGAGGGGGGTATGGGGGTGCCGAACCTTAAAATGTACTATCACGCTGTTCTACTCGATCAGCTTAAAAAATGGTGGTGGCAGGACGCTCCCCCCCTGTGGGTAGATATTGAAGCTGCTGTCCTCAATGTCTCTAATTTTAATAACTTTCTTTGGGCATTGCGCTTTAACCCTACCTTTGCTCCCTCTTCTCCTTTCTCTACTATTGCGGCTGCTATCAGGTTGTGGAGTAAGGTGGCGCAAATTAAAAGTCTTTGTCCACCTAGAGTGAAGGATATCCCTTTAGCTGCTATAGGAGACTATATTCTAGATATAGATTTTAAGCCCTGGATAGATGCGGGTATCCTCACGGTGGCATTGATTAGCGATGCTAATGGGTTAATGCCTTTCACTGATATTGTACGCATATTCTCTATATCGCAGAAAGACTTTTACAAATATTTGAGGCTTAGACATTTTTTGAGATCCCTCACTTGGGATAGCTCTCGACCTCGCACTGCGTATGAACATCATTTTCTGTGCAGGGACTCCTCTACTAGGGGTATCTCCCTTGCTTATGTAGCTTTGACTGAGGAGGAGGGGGAAGTGGACACTACGTTTAAGTCCAGATGGGAGGAGGACCTGGCACGCAGATTCACGGCTGAGCAGTGGAGCTTTGTCTTTGACTTGCACAAAAAATATTCTAAATGTGTTAATCATTTCGAGGCTTCTAGGAAACTCCTATACCGATGGTACTACACGCCGGTTCGTCTGGCTAAAATATACCCTACCACCTCCCCAGTATGTTGGCGATGTAACCGAGAAAGTGGTACCTTACTACACGTGTGGTGGACTTGCCCGTTAATTGCACCTCTTTGGACCGAAATTAAGAAGTTATTGGACAACCTAGTGGATTGCCCCTTCCCATGGGGCCCAGAGAGTGCACTACTATTTCTGTCCCTAGAACAAGTTCCCCCGCATTATATGACCGTTTTATATCATATTCTGATAGTTGTGAGGGCTCACATTGCTCGGAGGTGGAAGTCGACTGGGGTGCCGGGTCTTCCTGCCATTCTGGCGGAGGTGCATAGTAACCTCGTGTTGGAGGGATTGATAGCGAAGAGGTGTGGGGCTTCTAATAGCCGTATAGCTACCCTGTCCCAGTGGACGGACAGATGTTCGACCTCAATTAGGGTCATGGATTAGCTACTCGTATATGCACGATGTATCTCACTCTGATTTGTGTATTATGATATGTGTATTATGATTATGACTGTATTGGTGGTCTCTCATTCCTTGTTTTATACATCATACATTGAGGACCTTACTGTTGTTCTTGTTATATGAAAATTTATAAATAAAGTTTTAAAAAAAAAAAGTACACGGTAAGCCATATCTCAGGAGGACGGACCAGAGGTAGTCATGGTTCACTCGATCAAATGCTTTGGCCTGATCCAAGGAAAAGTAAGTACCCCTTCCAGAGACCCGCACTACTCCGCTCCACTGCCTCCCTGACACTGAGGACAGCACTTAAGGTGCTTCGGCCTGGAACAGAGCAGTGCTGAGCCCCCGAAAGGAGCCGGGGTGCAAACTTCACCAGCCGATTAAACAGTATCTTGGCCAGAAGCTTCCTGTCTGTAGGTGCGAGTAGAAGGATCTGACGACCTCCAGGATCCCTGATCTGGACCGATTCAGAGATCCCGTACTATCAATCAGTCCTGAGACTACTTTACTACTCACTGACATCTTGCAGTTCCTGTAAGGGTCGGGCGAGCGGTACTTCCCGTAATCCCTCTCAAAAACCAAAGATGCTTGCCTATCGTACTGACACCTCATCAGCAAGGACTTCACTCTGGAGATATCCTCTCGGCTACCTCCAGTCGAGACGAGAAGCTCGAGTTTCCTCCTCAGTCCCTGATACAGGCGATACCTGTTTAGGGACCTGAGGCTCGAGAGCTGGCGGAAGAACCCCGCAACCTGCTTCTTGAATATCTCCCACCACTCAGACTTACTACTACAAAAGTCCAGTAAAGGTACCTGACTTTGAAGAAAATCCTCAAAGGACTGTCTTATCTCTGTTTCCTCCAGGAGGGACAAATTCAGCTTCCAATAACCTTTTCCCATCCGGGGGGTCTCTGAAACATTCAGGGAAAACAAAATCATACAGTGGTCGGAGAACTCCACCTCAACCACGGACACTGCGGAAGAGACGGCTTCCTCCTTTAAATAAAACCTGTCTATCCTAGACCTGCTGCTACCTCGATGAAAGGTGAAACCCGCGTGGCCTGAGGGGCTCCGGATGTGGGCATCCTCTAGGCGAGCTTCCCTGACTATATTACTAAGGGCCACACAGTCATAAGCCAGCCGATCATTGGAACCTCTCCTATCTTGGGACCTCGTGACATTATTGAAGTCCCCTCCAAAGATCACTTGCCGGCTAGTAAAAAGAAAGGGCTTAATCCTCATAAAGAGATCCTTACGGCCCCACTTTGTTTGTGGGGTGTAGATGTTAATGAGCCGGAGCTCTTGTCCCTTCATGAAGACATCTAAGATCAGGCACCTCCCCATTTCTAACTCAATGACCCGTCTGCATTCGACCGGAGCGGTAAAAAGGACCGCCACCCCACTATACGGCTCAGCCACAAGAGACCAGTGGGAGGGGCCGCGCCTCCACTCTCTTCTGGCTTTCACCAGAGAGGCTAGATCTGACAACCTGGTCTCCTGTAAAAAGAAAATGTCGGCTTCAACACGGCCGAGAAAATCAAAGGCTGCGAATCTAGCCGTATCAGACTTTATACTGGCACAATTAATAGATGCCAGCGTCAATGGGGTGAGTGCTGCCATCCTGGGTAATTGAGTTAGACGGCCTTACCCATTATTTTTTCTTGCCCTTCTTCTTCACCGCCTCATCCCCTGAAGAAGAAGGAGCATTCTTACTTTCTTTAGATCTCTTTTTTGACTCAGACTGGTCCATCTGGCTCCCATCTCCATCTGGCCCTGAGTTAGCCCTGCCCTCCGAGGAAGATGCCTCAACAGGACAGGACCCAGTTCCCCCTGGAGGCTCCAATCCCTCAGGCACCCCATCCTCGCCACCCCCCTCCAATGAGGGGGAGGAGATGGTATCAAGGACAAGGTACCTGTTCGATAGGTCAATCAGAAGGGGGGCAGGTAAGCTTCCTTTTAGGACCTGGCCTTTAGCACCTGAAATAGAGGACTGAGACTTCCCCTTTACAACTTTTTTGCCCTTGTCTTTTTTCGGCCTTTCCCTCCCCTCCTCATCCACACTTTTATAGTGGGAGGAATCAGAAAAGATCAGCCTCTTTGCCTTCCTCTTCGCGAATCCTCCTAATCTCCTCATCCAACACACCATCCCCCAGGGTCTCAGCAACATCTGGGCTAGTGACAGGAGCAGGGCCAGGAGCTACCCCCGCCACCTGAGAACTCTCCAGCTCCCTGCTCCTTCTGCGGTTTTCCTCTCGCCTTAGTTTGGCAGGCCCCTTCTTGCTCTTCATTAACCCTTTTGCTCCTTCACCCATGCCCGTACCCTCCCCAGCCGGGGCAACCCTAAAGCTCTCCCCAACTGGAGCGGCCACCAAACGGGAAAAGGCGCTGGGGCAACGCTTGAAAGGGTGTCCTAGGACAACACACAGATGACACCGGATCTGCCCACAGGATGCAGCCAAATGACCAGCCCCACCACAAAAAGCGCAAACTTGCACAGTGCAGGCTGCGCTAAAATGGGTAGGACTACCACACCTGTGGCAGACTTTAGGCTGCCCCTGGTAGAAGACTTGGATTCTGTCACGTCCGAGTAAGGCTGCCGATGGGATGTGGGCAACTGTGCTCCCTGAACGCCTAAGTTTGACGGAAAACGTCCAGGCCCCAGACCAGATCCCGTGCTCATCAAGATTTTTCTTGGGCATGTCCGTCACATCCCCATAACGACCGAGCCAGGTCATGATGTCGTAGCAAGACAGCGACTCGTTACGGGTCAAAACGGTCACTCTCTTGGTTTGGTTCTGCCGGGATATCGCTTTTACAGCGAAATCCCGCCAGCCGGGCTCGTTCTTCACCATCTCGTAATTCGACCTGAAAAGTTCAAGACCCTCTGGCCGAACAAAGCTGATGTCGAACTCAGAAGAACCATAGGGGTGAATCAGGGCAAAGATGTCACTCGCCCTGAACTCCATCTGAAGGAGGAGCTCAACCACCCTTGCCCGGGGCGGGCACGCTGTCACGATGCCGGCTGGCAGGTAGTGGATCCTCTGTGCCAGAGAGGGATTGGCGTGGACCGTGCTAGTGGATCGGTTCTAAGTCACTACTGGTTTTCACCAGAGCCCGCCGCAAAGCGGGATGGTCTTGCTGCGGCGGTAGTGACCAGGTCGTATCCACTAGCAACGGCTCAACCTCTCTGACTGCTGAAGATAGGCGCGGTACAAGGGAGTAGACAGAAGCAAGGTCGGACGTAGCAGAAGGTCGGGGCAGGCAGCAAGGATCGTAGTCAGGGGCAACGGCAGGAGGTCTGGAACACAGGCTAGGAACACACAAGGAAACGCTTTCACTGGCACAATGGCAACAAGATCCGGCGAGGGAGTGCAGGGGAAGTGCACAGGTGAACACACTAATTAGAACCACTGCGCCAATCAGCGGCGAAGTGGCCCTTTAAATCGCAAAGACCCGGCGCGCGCGCGCCCTAGGGAGCGGGGCCGCGCGCGCCGGGACAGGACCGACGGAGAGCGAGTCAGGTACGGGAGCCGGGGTGCGCATCGCAAGCGGGCGCCACCCGCATCGCGAATCGCATCCCGGCTGGAGGCGGTATCGCAGCGCCCCGGGTCAGTGGATCTGACCGGAGCGCTGCAGTGACGAGAGTGTAGCGAGCGCTCCGGGGAGGAGCGGGGACCCGGAGCGCTCGGCGTAACAGTACCCCCCCCCCTTGGGTCTCCCCCTCTTCTTAGAGCCTGAGAACCTGAGGACCAGACTTTTGTCTAGAATATTGTCCTCAGGTTCCCAGGATCTCTCTTCTGGACCACAACCCTCCCAATCAACTAAAAAAAAAGTTTTCCCTCTGACCTTCTTGGATGCCAGAATCTCTTTGACGGAGAAGATGTCCGAGGAGCCGGAAACAGGAGTGGGGGAAACAAGTTTGGGAGAGAAACGGTTGATGATAAGTGGTTTAAGAAGAGAAACGTGAAAGGCATTAGGGATACGAAGAGAAGGAGGAAGAAGAAGTTTGTAAGAGACAGGATTAATCTGGCACAAAATTTTGAAAGGACCAAGATAGCGTGGTCCCAACTTGTAGCTAGGGACACGGAAGCGGACATATTTAGCGGAGAGCCATACCTTGTCTCCAGGAGAAAAAATGGGAGGAGCTCTTCTTTTCTTATCAGCAAACTTCTTCATGCGTGATGAAGCCTGTAAGAGAGAATTTTGGGTCTCTCTCCATATGGTGGAAAGATCACGAGAAATTTCATCCACAGCGGGCAGACCAGAGGGCAAGGGGGTAGGGAGGGGAGGAAGAGGGTGACGGCCGTACACCACGAAAAATGGGGATTTGGAGGAAGATTCAGAGACTCTGAAGTTATACGAGAATTCGGCCCATGGTAGAAGATCTGCCCAATCATCCTGGCGGGAGGAAACAAAATGTCGTAAATAATCACCCAAGACCTGGTTAATTCTTTCTACTTGTCCATTGGATTGAGGATGATATGCAGAAGAAAAGTTTAATTTAATCTTGAGTTGTTTACAGAGAGCCCTCCAGAATTTTGACACGAATTGGGCGCCTCTATCCGAGACGATCTGCGTGGGCAACCCGTGAAGACGAAAAATGTGTACAAAAAATTGTTTAGCCAACTGAGGCGCTGAAGGAAGACCAGGAAGAGGGATGAAATGTGCCATTTTGGAGAATCGATCAACGACCACCCAAACAACAGTGTTGCCACGGGATGGGGGTAAGTCTGTAATAAAATCCATACCAATCAGAGACCAAGGCTGTTCGGGGACAGGCAGAGGATGAAGAAAACCAGCGGGCTTCTGGCGAGGAGTCTTATCCCGGGCACAGACAGTGCAGGCTCGCACAAAGTCCACGACATCCGTCTCCAGAGTCGGCCACCAATAGAAGCGAGAGATGAGTTGCACAGATTTCTTGATGCCTGCATGACCTGCGAGATGGGAGGAGTGACCCCATTTGAGGATTCCGAGGCGTTGGCGTGGAGAGACGAAGGTCTTTCCTGGAGGAGTTTGCCTGATGGAGGCTGGAGAAGTGGAAATCAGGCAGTCAGGAGGAATGATGTGTTGCGGAGAGAGTTCAACTTCCGAAGCATCCGAGGAACGAGAGAGAGCATCGGCCCTAATGTTCTTATCGGCAGGCCGAAAGTGAATTTCAAAATTAAATCGGGCAAAGAACAGAGACCACCTGGCCTGGCGAGGATTCAGCCGTTGGGCAGACTGGAGATAGGAGAGGTTCTTGTGATCGGTGTAAATAATAACTGGAAATCTTGATCCCTCCAGCAGATGCCTCCATTCCTCAAGTGCTAATTTAATGGCTAGAAGCTCTCGATCCCCGATGGAGTAGTTCCTCTCCGCCGGAGAGAAGGTCCTAGAAAAAAAACCACAAGTAACAGCATGCCCGGAAGAATTTTTTTGTAGAAGGACCGCTCCAGCTCCTACAGAGGAGGCATCAACCTCCAATAGGAAGGGTTTAGATGGGTCAGGTCTGGAGAGCACGGGAGCCGAAGAAAAGGCAGACTTGAGCCGTTTAAAGGCGTCTTCCGCTTGAGGAGGCCAAGACTTGGGATTGGCATTTTTTTTGGTTAAAGCCACGATAGGAGCCACACCGGTAGAAAAATGTGGAATAAATTGCCTGTAATAATTGGCGAACCCCAAAAAACGTTGGATAGCACGGAGTCCGGAGGGGCGTGGCCAATCTAAGACGGCAGAGAGTTTGTCTGGATCCATTTGTAGTCCCTGGCCAGAGACCAAGTATCCTAGGAAAGGAAGAGATTGGCATTCAAACAGACATTTCTCTATCTTGGCATAAAGTTGATTGTCACGAAGTCTCTGAAGAACCATACGGACATGCTGGCGGTGTTCTTCTAGATTGGCAGAAAAAATCAGGATATCGTCCAGATATACAACAACACAGGAGTATAAGAGATCACGAAAAATTTCATTAACAAAGTCTTGGAAGACGGCAGGGGCGTTGCACAGGCCAAAGGGCATGACCAGATACTCAAAGTGTCCATCTCTAGTGTTAAATGCCGTTTTCCATTCATCCCCCTCTCTGATGCGGATGAGATTATAAGCACCTCTTAAGTCCAGTTTGGTAAAGATGTGGGCACCTTGGAGGCGATCAAAGAGTTCAGAGATGAGGGGTAGGGGGTAGCGGTTCTTTACCGTGATTTTATTAAGACCGCGGTAGTCAATGCAAGGACGTAGAGAGCCATCTTTTTTGGACACAAAGAAAAATCCGGCTCCGGCAGGAGAGGAGGATTTACGGATAAAGCCCTTTTTTAAATTTTCCTGGATGTACTCAGACATAGCAAGAGTCTCTGGGGCGGACAGAGGATAAATTCTGCCCCGGGGTGGAGTAGTGCCCGGGAGGAGGTCAATAGGACAATCATAAGGCCTGTGAGGAGGTAGAGTCTCAGCTTGTTTTTTGCAAAAAACATCCGCAAAGTCCATATAGGCCTTAGGGAGACCGGTTACAGGGGGAACCACAGAGTCACGGCAAGGGGTACTGGGAACCGGTTTTAGGCAGTCCTTGAAACAAGAGGGCCCCCAACTCTTGATCTCCCCAGTGGACCAATCCAGGGTTGGGGAATGGAGTTGAAGCCAGGGTAGTCCAAGGAGAATTTCGGAAGTGCAATTGGGGAGGACCAAAAATTCAATCTTCTCGTGATGAGGTCCGATGCACATTAGAAGGGGCTCCGTGCGGAAACGTATGGTACAGTCCAATCTTTCATTGTTTACACAATTGATGTAGAGGGGTCTGGCGACACTGGTCACCGGGATGTTGAACCTGTTGACGAGAGAGGCCAAAATAAAATTTCCTGCAGATCCGGAATCCAAGAAGGCCATAGTAGAGAAGGAGAAGGCAGAGGCAGATATCCGCACAGGCACAGTAAGACGTGGAGAAGCAGAGTAGACATCAAGGACTGTCTCACCTTTGTGCGGAGTCAGCGTACGTCTTTCCAGGCGGGGAGGACGGATAGGACAATCCTTCAGGAAGTGTTCGGTACTGGCACAGTACAGGCAGAGATTCTCCATGCGGCGTCGTGTCCTCTCTTGAGGTGTCAGGCGAGACCGGTCGACCTGCATAGCCTCCACGGCGGGAGGCACAGGAACGGATTGCAGGGGACCAGAGGAGAGAGGAGCCGGGGAGAAAAAACGCCTCGTGCGAACAAAGTCCATATCCTGGCGGAGCTCCTGACGCCTTTCGGAAAAATGCATGTCAATGCGAGTGGCTAGATGAATGAGTTCATGTAGGTTAGCAGGGATTTCTCGTGCGGCCAGAACATCTTTAATGTTGCTGGATAGGCCTTTTTTAAAGGTCGCGCAGAGGGCCTCATTATTCCAGGATAATTCTGAAGCAAGAGTACGGAATTGTACGGCGTACTCGCCAACGGAAGAATTACCCTGGACCAGGTTCAACAGGGCAGTCTCAGCAGAAGAGGCTCGGGCAGGTTCCTCAAAGACACTTCGAATTTCCGAGAAGAAGGAGTGTATAGAGGCAGTGACGGGGTCATTGCGGTCCCAGAGCGGTGTGGCCCATGACAGAGCTTTTCCAGACAGAAGGCTGACTACGAAAGCCACCTTAGACCTTTCAGTAGGAAACTGGTCCGACATCATCTCCAAGTGCAGGGAACATTGGGAAAGAAAGCCACGGCAGAATTTAGAGTCCCCATCAAATTTATCCGGCAAGGATAGTCGTAGACCAGAAGCGGCCACTCGCTGCGGAGGAGGTGCAGGAGCTGGCGGAGGAGATGATTGCTGAAGCTGTGGTAGTAGCTGCTGTAGCATCACGGTCAGTTGAGACAGCTGTTGGCCTTGTTGCGCTATCTGTTGTGACTGCTGGGCGACCACCGTGGTGAGGTCGGCGACAACTGGCAGAGGAACTTCAGCGGGATCCATGGCCGGATCTACTGTCACGATGCCGGCTGGCAGGTAGTGGATCCTCTGTGCCAGAGAGGGATTGGCGTGGACCGTGCTAGTGGATCGGTTCTAAGTCACTACTGGTTTTCACCAGAGCCCGCCGCAAAGCGGGATGGTCTTGCTGCGGCGGTAGTGACCAGGTCGTATCCACTAGCAACGGCTCAACCTCTCTGACTGCTGAAGATAGGCGCGGTACAAGGGAGTAGACAGAAGCAAGGTCGGACGTAGCAGAAGGTCGGGGCAGGCAGCAAGGATCGTAGTCAGGGGCAACGGCAGGAGGTCTGGAACACAGGCTAGGAACACACAAGGAAACGCTTTCACTGGCACAATGGCAACAAGATCCGGCGAGGGAGTGCAGGGGAAGTGAGGTATAAATAAGGAGTGCACAGGTGAACACACTAATTAGAACCACTGCGCCAATCAGCGGCGAAGTGGCCCTTTAAATCGCAAAGACCCGGCGCGCGCGCGCCCTAGGGAGCGGGGCCGCGCACGCCGGGACAGGACCGACGGAGAGCGAGTCAGGTACGGGAGCCGGGGTGCGCATCGCGAGCGGGCGCCACCCGCATCGCGAATCGCATCCCGGTTGGAGGCGGTATCGCAGCGCCCCGGGTCAGTGGATCTGACCGGAGCGCTGCAGTGACGAGAGTGTAGCGAGCGCTCCGGGGAGGAGCGGGGACCCGGAGCGCTCGGCGTAACAGTACCCCCCCCCCCTTGGGTCTCCCCCTCTTCTTAGAGCCTGAGAACCTGAGGACCAGACTTTTGTCTAGAATATTGTCCTCAGGTTCCCAGGATCTCTCTTCTGGACCACAACCCTCCCAATCAACTAAAAAAAAAGTTTTCCCTCTGACCTTCTTGGATGCCAGAATCTCTTTGACGGAGAAGATGTCCGAGGAGCCGGAAACAGGAGTGGGGGAAACAAGTTTGGGAGAGAAACGGTTGATGATAAGTGGTTTAAGAAGAGAAACGTGAAAGGCATTAGGGATACGAAGAGAAGGAGGAAGAAGAAGTTTGTAAGAGACAGGATTAATCTGGCACAAAATTTTGAAAGGACCAAGATAGCGTGGTCCCAACTTGTAGCTAGGGACACGGAAGCGGACATATTTAGCGGAGAGCCATACCTTGTCTCCAGGAGAAAAAATGGGAGGAGCTCTTCTTTTCTTATCAGCAAACTTCTTCATGCGTGATGAAGCCTGTAAGAGAGAATTTTGGGTCTCTCTCCATATGGTGGAAAGATCACGAGAAATTTCATCCACAGCGGGCAGACCAGAGGGCAAGGGGGTAGGGAGGGGAGGAAGAGGGTGACGGCCGTACACCACGAAAAATGGGGATTTGGAGGAAGATTCAGAGACTCTGAAGTTATACGAGAATTCGGCCCATGGTAGAAGATCTGCCCAATCATCCTGGCGGGAGGAAACAAAATGTCGTAAATAATCACCCAAGACCTGGTTAATTCTTTCTACTTGTCCATTGGATTGAGGATGATATGCAGAAGAAAAGTTTAATTTAATCTTGAGTTGTTTACAGAGAGCCCTCCAGAATTTTGACACGAATTGGGCGCCTCTATCCGAGACGATCTGCGTGGGCAACCCGTGAAGACGAAAAATGTGTACAAAAAATTGTTTAGCCAACTGAGGCGCTGAAGGAAGACCAGGAAGAGGGATGAAATGTGCCATTTTGGAGAATCGATCAACGACCACCCAAACAACAGTGTTGCCACGGGATGGGGGTAAGTCTGTAATAAAATCCATACCAATCAGAGACCAAGGCTGTTCGGGGACAGGCAGAGGATGAAGAAAACCAGCGGGCTTCTGGCGAGGAGTCTTATCCCGGGCACAGACAGTGCAGGCTCGCACAAAGTCCACGACATCCGTCTCCAGAGTCGGCCACCAATAGAAGCGAGAGATGAGTTGCACAGATTTCTTGATGCCTGCATGACCTGCGAGATGGGAGGAGTGACCCCATTTGAGGATTCCGAGGCGTTGGCGTGGAGAGACGAAGGTCTTTCCTGGAGGAGTTTGCCTGATGGAGGCTGGAGAAGTGGAAATCAGGCAGTCAGGAGGAATGATGTGTTGCGGAGAGAGTTCAACTTCCGAAGCATCCGAGGAACGAGAGAGAGCATCGGCCCTAATGTTCTTATCGGCAGGCCGAAAGTGAATTTCAAAATTAAATCGGGCAAAGAACAGAGACCACCTGGCCTGGCGAGGATTCAGCCGTTGGGCAGACTGGAGATAGGAGAGGTTCTTGTGATCGGTGTAAATAATAACTGGAAATCTTGATCCCTCCAGCAGATGCCTCCATTCCTCAAGTGCTAATTTAATGGCTAGAAGCTCTCGATCCCCGATGGAGTAGTTCCTCTCCGCCGGAGAGAAGGTCCTAGAAAAAAAACCACAAGTAACAGCATGCCCGGAAGAATTTTTTTGTAGAAGGACCGCTCCAGCTCCTACAGAGGAGGCATCAACCTCCAATAGGAAGGGTTTAGATGGGTCAGGTCTGGAGAGCACGGGAGCCGAAGAAAAGGCAGACTTGAGCCGTTTAAAGGCGTCTTCCGCTTGAGGAGGCCAAGACTTGGGATTGGCATTTTTTTTGGTTAAAGCCACGATAGGAGCCACACCGGTAGAAAAATGTGGAATAAATTGCCTGTAATAATTGGCGAACCCCAAAAAACGTTGGATAGCACGGAGTCCGGAGGGGCGTGGCCAATCTAAGACGGCAGAGAGTTTGTCTGGATCCATTTGTAGTCCCTGGCCAGAGACCAAGTATCCTAGGAAAGGAAGAGATTGGCATTCAAACAGACATTTCTCTATCTTGGCATAAAGTTGATTGTCACGAAGTCTCTGAAGAACCATACGGACATGCTGGCGGTGTTCTTCTAGATTGGCAGAAAAAATCAGGATATCGTCCAGATATACAACAACACAGGAGTATAAGAGATCACGAAAAATTTCATTAACAAAGTCTTGGAAGACGGCAGGGGCGTTGCACAGGCCAAAGGGCATGACCAGATACTCAAAGTGTCCATCTCTAGTGTTAAATGCCGTTTTCCATTCATCCCCCTCTCTGATGCGGATGAGATTATAAGCACCTCTTAAGTCCAGTTTGGTAAAGATGTGGGCACCTTGGAGGCGATCAAAGAGTTCAGAGATGAGGGGTAGGGGGTAGCGGTTCTTTACCGTGATTTTATTAAGACCGCGGTAGTCAATGCAAGGACGTAGAGAGCCATCTTTTTTGGACACAAAGAAAAATCCGGCTCCGGCAGGAGAGGAGGATTTACGGATAAAGCCCTTTTTTAAATTTTCCTGGATGTACTCAGACATAGCAAGAGTCTCTGGGGCGGACAGAGGATAAATTCTGCCCCGGGGTGGAGTAGTGCCCGGGAGGAGGTCAATAGGACAATCATAAGGCCTGTGAGGAGGTAGAGTCTCAGCTTGTTTTTTGCAAAAAACATCCGCAAAGTCCATATAGGCCTTAGGGAGACCGGTTACAGGGGGAACCACAGAGTCACGGCAAGGGGTACTGGGAACCGGTTTTAGGCAGTCCTTGAAACAAGAGGGCCCCCAACTCTTGATCTCCCCAGTGGACCAATCCAGGGTTGGGGAATGGAGTTGAAGCCAGGGTAGTCCAAGGAGAATTTCGGAAGTGCAATTGGGGAGGACCAAAAATTCAATCTTCTCGTGATGAGGTCCGATGCACATTAGAAGGGGCTCCGTGCGGAAACGTATGGTACAGTCCAATCTTTCATTGTTTACACAATTGATGTAGAGGGGTCTGGCGACACTGGTCACCGGGATGTTGAACCTGTTGACGAGAGAGGCCAAAATAAAATTTCCTGCAGATCCGGAATCCAAGAAGGCCATAGTAGAGAAGGAGAAGGCAGAGGCAGATATCCGCACAGGCACAGTAAGACGTGGAGAAGCAGAGTAGACATCAAGGACTGTCTCACCTTTGTGCGGAGTCAGCGTACGTCTTTCCAGGCGGGGAGGACGGATAGGACAATCCTTCAGGAAGTGTTCGGTACTGGCACAGTACAGGCAGAGATTCTCCATGCGGCGTCGTGTCCTCTCTTGAGGTGTCAGGCGAGACCGGTCGACCTGCATAGCCTCCACGGCGGGAGGCACAGGAACGGATTGCAGGGGACCAGAGGAGAGAGGAGCCGGGGAGAAAAAACGCCTCGTGCGAACAAAGTCCATATCCTGGCGGAGCTCCTGACGCCTTTCGGAAAAATGCATGTCAATGCGAGTGGCTAGATGAATGAGTTCATGTAGGTTAGCAGGGATTTCTCGTGCGGCCAGAACATCTTTAATGTTGCTGGATAGGCCTTTTTTAAAGGTCGCGCAGAGGGCCTCATTATTCCAGGATAATTCTGAAGCAAGAGTACGGAATTGTACGGCGTACTCGCCAACGGAAGAATTACCCTGGACCAGGTTCAACAGGGCAGTCTCAGCAGAAGAGGCTCGGGCAGGTTCCTCAAAGACACTTCGAATTTCCGAGAAGAAGGAGTGTATAGAGGCAGTGACGGGGTCATTGCGGTCCCAGAGCGGTGTGGCCCATGACAGAGCTTTTCCAGACAGAAGGCTGACTACGAAAGCCACCTTAGACCTTTCAGTAGGAAACTGGTCCGACATCATCTCCAAGTGCAGGGAACATTGGGAAAGAAAGCCACGGCAGAATTTAGAGTCCCCATCAAATTTATCCGGCAAGGATAGTCGTAGACCAGAAGCGGCCACTCGCTGCGGAGGAGGTGCAGGAGCTGGCGGAGGAGATGATTGCTGAAGCTGTGGTAGTAGCTGCTGTAGCATCACGGTCAGTTGAGACAGCTGTTGGCCTTGTTGCGCTATCTGTTGTGACTGCTGGGCGACCACCGTGGTGAGGTCGGCGACAACTGGCAGAGGAACTTCAGCGGGATCCATGGCCGGATCTACTGTCACGATGCCGGCTGGCAGGTAGTGGATCCTCTGTGCCAGAGAGGGATTGGCGTGGACCGTGCTAGTGGATCGGTTCTAAGTCACTACTGGTTTTCACCAGAGCCCGCCGCAAAGCGGGATGGTCTTGCTGCGGCGGTAGTGACCAGGTCGTATCCACTAGCAACGGCTCAACCTCTCTGACTGCTGAAGATAGGCGCGGTACAAGGGAGTAGACAGAAGCAAGGTCGGACGTAGCAGAAGGTCGGGGCAGGCAGCAAGGATCGTAGTCAGGGGCAACGGCAGGAGGTCTGGAACACAGGCTAGGAACACACAAGGAAACGCTTTCACTGGCACAATGGCAACAAGATCCGGCGAGGGAGTGCAGGGGAAGTGAGGTATAAATAAGGAGTGCACAGGTGAACACACTAATTAGAACCACTGCGCCAATCAGCGGCGAAGTGGCCCTTTAAATCGCAAAGACCCGGCGCGCGCGCGCCCTAGGGAGCGGGGCCGCGCGCGCCGGGACAGGACCGACGGAGAGCGAGTCAGGTACGGGAGCCGGGGTGCGCATCGCGAGCGGGCGCCACCCGCATCGCGAATCGCATCCCGGCTGGAGGCGGTATCGCAGCGCCCCGGGTCAGTGGATCTGACCGGAGCGCTGCAGTGACGAGAGTGTAGCGAGCGCTCCGGGGAGGAGCGGGGACCCGGAGCGCTCGGCGTAACACACGCATCTTTACCCCTCCAAATCAGACGGGCCACATTCCTACGGTTACTATCCTGCCCGGGAGTCGGGAGGGACCACATCACCTCCCCATTCTGTTCTTGGAAGGCACCCAGACCATGCCTCTCTATCCAAAAAGACAGGTCAACCGAACCCCTCCCTTCTACCTCAATTGACCTATCACCCTTACGCAGAGCCTCCAGGAGGCGCCGCTGCAAGTGACCCCCAGAACCAGATGGAGACGGAGACCCTCTTGATTCCCCGGCAGCGACGCTGGCATAGCTTCTAGCAGTCACCACCAGGGGGGCAGCCGAACCAGCCCCTACTTCCTCAGTACTCTTTACTGATCCAGTGACATCCCTTTGCCTGCCTCCAGCACTCTTCTCTTGCACACCGATAGCATCCCTCTCTTGTACACCTCTAGCACCCCTCTCTCGCACACCGCTAGCATCCCTTTCTTGCACACCGCTAGCACCCCTCTCTCGCACACCGCTAGCACCCCTCTCTTGCACACCGCTAGCACCTCTCTCTTGCACACCGCTAGCACCCCTCTCTTGCACACCGCTAGCACCCCTCTCTTGCACACCGCTAGCACCCCTCTTTAGTACACCTCTAATGCCCCACTCTTGCACACTGCTAACATTTTCATGCAACATACCATCACCAAAATTTTCACTCTCTTTTGCACTCTTCCCTTTCACACTATTATCCTGGCTAAACTTTCCTGAGCTGGCCGGGTTATTTGCGTATGCCACGGGGGTTTGTGCTGCTGGTCCCGCCCCCGATGACCGCTTTTTCGGTTCTGGCGATGTTACTTCCAGTTCCAGTGATGACACTTCCTTCAACGCCGATGATGTTCCCAGTGAGAACTGCTTCACACTGGGTGGGATCTGTCCCTCCGGACGCACCCCCACCCCTCCTACAGCAGCCGACGTGGAGGGATTCCCCACAGCGTCAGTGCAACCTTCAGGAGCCACCTTACCCGACCGCCCGGGCTTTTCTACCAATCCAGACGCATGGACACTCCCCCCCCTCACAGAGGAGTGCCCTGCTACGCCCAGATCGCTCGGGGGACCGCCCCCCGAGCAGACAGCAACATCACCAAGCTCCGGCACTAGGACACGCCCCCTGCCCACCTGGGGTGGTCCTGCAGCATCGGAGTCGCCCACCTTAAGCCTGTCCTGCCCTTCCCTACCGACTGGACAGGCGGCTCCTTGGCGTCTGCAGCCATCTTAGAAACCTTATCCACCATGTACCCCCCATTCTGGCCCCGCTTTACAGCAAAAGCGGGGTCGGGCAGACTGGGGGGCCCACCAGCCTGAACCACCTTTTCAGATGGCCCAGACTGCTGGAGAGAAGAATAAACAAGTCTGGTGACCTCTCCTTTTTTCCTTTTATTTCTCCTCTTCCTCTTGCCCTTCACCTCAGTATCTGGGCCTAAGTCATTTCCAAATGATAAGTTCTCAAAATGGGTAGGTGACTCTTGGAGCACAATCGCCTTCAGCAATCCACCACCAATTAACCCATTGCTGCTGCCGCTGTCGTCACTGCTGTCATCTGACGTTACAGGCAGGGCTACCTGAGCAGGATTTATGTATGAACTCTGGGTTGTGTCCTCCTCCATTTCACTCTCCTCTGCACCACCATCTTGCTTCTCTTTAGCACCTTCCTCAGCACTGTCCTCTCTTTCTCCACCACCATCTTCCTCCACACTGTCCTCCTCAGCACTGTTCTCTCTTTCTCCTCCACCATCCACCTCCACACCATCCTCCTCTGCACTGCTTTCGCTGTGACTGACCTCCTCCTCTCTTTCTGGGTTCTGCTGGCCTCTGAACCGACTTTCATTGCAGAGTTTTTCTCTGAAGATACCAGCCCCTTCCATGATCTCCATCCTCACCCTTTCTACCTCCTCAACCTCTTTTTTCAGGGTGCGCACTTTAGCCGAATACACTGGCCTTCGATTTTTTGAGGTGTAATCAGCCTGGTAACGGGCAAATTTTAAGTCCTCTCTTAGCCCACGAAGCATTTTGCCAAGACACTCATACTCCGCCATTTTTGCTTGGATTCGGGACCCAAAATTGGCCAAAGACTCCCTGGGACCCAATGCCCCCCATTGCTGGGGTTCAGAGGTACCTTGCCTCCCCATGTTTCTCCTCAACTCCTCACCTTCATGCAGGTCTTTACCTGCAGCCTTGCTTGTAGCCTTCCTTGCAGCCTTGCTGCTTCCAGATATGGACGGTGGAGTTGGTTCTGCATTTCTGCGGATCCTGGAGGATCTCCGTACCCCATCCTGGGAGTTGGCCGTTGCAATGTCACCTCCACCTCCCGCCGGCCTGGTAAGGGAGATGGGGACGTTGGGGTTCATGCAGGGAAACCCTTCCCCGAAGGCTGCCACAAACCTGGGGGGGGGGGGGGGAGGGCTGGTGAAAATCCTGCTGCTCTCTGGTTCTCTGGTTCTCCTGGAGCTGACGATCACACAACCACACCCTGAACAGGAAGTAGTGCAACAGCTGGAGACACCCTATTTGGAAAGCACTGCTGTAGGGTAATTTGGTGGTGGATGCAAATCCCTAATTTAGGCCTCAAATGCACATGGTGCTCTTTCACTTTGGAGCCCTCTCATATTTCAAGGCAACAGTTTTTGGTTACAAATTTTTTTTCTCTTCTTTTACCCCTTAAGAAAAGGTAAATTTTGGGTCTACACCAGCATGTTAGTGTAAACAGAGTGTACCATATACATTTGAGGCCTAAATTGGTGATTTGCACAGGGGTGGCTGGTAGTTACAGCAGTTCTGACATAAACATAAAAAACACCCATATGTGACCCCCATTTAGAAAACTACACCCCTCACGTAAAGTAACAAGGGGTATAGTGAGCCTTAACATCCCACAGGTGTTTGACAAATTTTTGTTAAAGTTGGAGGTGAAAATAAAAAAATTTATATTTTTTTCCCTAAAATGCTATTGTTACCCCAATTTTATCATTTTCACAAGGGGTAATAGGAAAAAAAGCCCAGCAAAATTTGTAACCCCATCTCTTCTGAGTCAGAAAATACCCCACATGTGGATGTAAAGTGCTCTGCGGGTGAACTACAGGGCTCAGAAGAGAAGGAGCACCATTGGGCTTTTGGAGAGAGAATCTGGCTGAAATTGAAGGCCATGTGCGTTTAGGCCTCCATGGTGCCAGAACAGTGAACCCCCCCCCCCCCCCACATGTGACCCCATTTTGGAAACTACACCCCTAATAAGAAGTGCAGTGAGCATTTACATCTCACAGGTGTCTGATAGATTTTTTTGAGCAGTGGTCTGCCAAAAGAAAAATGAAAATTTTTCATTTGCACAGCCCACTGTTCCAAAGATCTGTCAAATGTCAGTGGGGTTTAACCCCTTAAGGAACCAGCCCATTTTCACCTTAAGGACCCAGCCATTTTTGCACATCTGACCATTGTCATTTTAAGCATTAATAACTCTGGGATACTTTTACTTTTCATTCTGATTCTGACATTGTTTTTTCGTGACATATTCTACTTCATGTTAGTGGTAAATTTTTGTCGAGGCTTGCATCATTTCTTGGTGAAAAATTCAAAAATTTGATGAAAAAATTGAAAATTTAGCATTTTTCTAACTTTGAAGCTCTCTGCTTGTAACAAAAACAGACATTCCAAATAAATAATATATTGATTCACAGATACAATATGTCTACTTTATATTTTCATCATAAAGTTGACAGGTTTTAACTTTTAGAAGATATCAGAGGGCTTCAAAGTTCAGCAGCACTTTTCCAATTTTTCACAACATTTTCTAAATTGGAATTTTTCAGGGACCAGTTCAGTTTTGAAGTGGATTTGAAGGGCCTTCATACTAGAAATACCCCACAAATGACCACATTATAAAAACTGCACCCCTCAAAGTATCCAAAATGACATTTGGGTAAGTGTGTTAACCCTTTAGGTGTTTCACAGGAATAGCAGCAAAGTGAAGGAGGAAATTCAAAATCTCCATTTTTTACACTCGCATGTTCTTGTAGACCCAGTTTTTGAATTTTTACAAGGGGTAATAGGAGAAAAAGCCCCCCAAAATTTGTAACCCAATTTCTCTAGAGTAAGGAAATACCTCATATGTGTATGTAAAGTGTTCGGCTGGTGCAGTAGAGGGCTCAGAAGGGAAGGAGCAACAATGGGATTTTGGAGAGTGAATTTTTGCTGAAATGGTTTTTGGGGGGCATGTCACATTTTGGAAGCCCCTATGGTGCCAGAAGAGCAGAAAACCCCCACATGGCATACCATTTTGGAAACTACACCCCTCAAGCCACGTACCAAGGGGTCCAGTGAGCCTTAACACCCCACAGGTCTTTTACGACTTTTCGTTAAATTTGGATGTGTAAATGAAAAAAAAAAAAAAAAAAGTTTCACTTCCAGGCAGTGGAAGAGAGGTGGTTGTGGTTGTGATAAATATAAAGCAAATACACTATGTTGAGCTAGCGATTGTTTGTCTGTATACAAGAGTGTGAAGCATACAAGTGAGTGAGTATAAAAGTGAGGGGACTTAAAATTAAGGGACTTTAAATTCAGGAAGTTTAAATTGAAATATTTGATTTTTTTTTCTTTTCTGTTAATTTTTGCAATCCCCAAATCTAGTATGACCTCCATGTTGGAAAAGGCAGTCCAGTGTGCATCTTGCGCAATGTATGCAATCCTTGAACAACAGTTTGAGGGTGCATATTGTTGTGCGAGATGTGTGCGAGTTGCTCATTTAGAAGCCCAGATCCTGGATCTAGAGGAGCAACTGGCAACACTGAGATGCATTGACAACCCGCAGAATAGTCTCCTGCTCACTGAGCAGGTACTCTCTGGGGTCGAGGTGGGGATGGATAGTGGGACGGAGGGGCAGGACAGTCAGGCAGTTAGCTGGGTTACAGTTAGAAAACGGGGTAGAGGGAAAAGTGTCAGGGAGGCTAGTCCTGAACTGGCACACCCCAACAAGTTTGCCCAGTTGGCAGATGAGGGGGATGTCATTTCAGAGCTAGCGGTACTGCAGCAGGACTCTGCCTCTGACCGCCAGGGGGGTGTCTGCTCCAGGAGGGAGGGAGGAGAGCAGGGCAGGCCAGACAGGTACTGGTAGTGGGGGACTCAATTATTAGGGGGACAGACAGGGTGATCTGTCACAAAGACCGGGATAGCCGAACAGTGTGTTGTCTTCCTGGCGCTCGAGTTCGGCACATCGCGGATCGGGTTGACAGGTTGCTGGGTGGGGCTGGAGAAGACCCAGCAGTCATGGTACATATTGGCACCAATGACAAAGTAAGAGGTAGATGGAGTGTCCTTAAAAATGATTTCAGGGACTTAGGCTGCAAGCTTAAGGCAAGGACCTCCAAGGTAGTATTTTCTGAAATATTACCTGTACCACGAGCCGTACCAGAGAGGCTGCGGGAGATAAGGGAGGTAAACAAGTGGCTCAGAAGCTGGTGTAGGAAGGAGGGGTTTGGGTTCATGGAGAACTGGGCAGACTTCGACTTTAAAGGAAACAGATTTCTGACTATAGCTAAAGACCATTATCTGTCCCAAATGGTGCAGGGCCTGACCAGAGGGGGCGCCCTACTAGACTTAATATTTACCAACGTACTGAAACTGGCAGAGTAATTAATGTGCAAGTAGATGGACACCGAGGAAATAGTGATCATAATGTAATACATTATAACTTGTTCTTCAATAAGGGAATCTCTCGAGGGGCCACAAAAACAATGAACTTTCGAAAAGCAAAGTTCGATCAACTCAGAGAAGCCCATAACAATATAAAATGGGATAATGTCCTCAAAAATAACAATACTGACACTAAATGGGAGACTTTTAAAAATATCTTAAATTTTCACTGTAAGATGTATATACTTTATAGGAATAAAAGGGTCAGAAATAAAAGAAAACCAATATGGATGAATAAAAATGTTAAGGGGGCAATAAATGACTAAAATAAAGCATTTCAGTTACTAAAACAGGACAGCAGTGAAGAAGCATTAAAAAGCTATAGAGAAAAATGTGAAATATGTAAAAAACAGATAAAAGCCGCAAAAATAGAGACAGAAAGACTCATTGCCAAAGAGAGTATGACTAACACCAAAATGTTCTTTAATTATATAAATAGCAAAAAGGTCAAAAATGAAAGTGTTGGCCCTTTAAAAAATGATGAGGAAGAAATTATAAACGGGGATCAGGAAAAAGCAAATATACTAAAATTCTTCTCCACTGTATTCACTGAGGAAAATGAAATGCCAGGTGAAATACAGTGTGATAAGGTAAGCTCCCCAGTACAGGTCACCTGTCTAACCCAGGAAGAAGTACAGTGCCACCTACAAAAAATCAAAATAGACAAATCACCAGGTCCAGATGGCATTCACCCCCATGTTCTAAAGGAATTAAGTAATGTAATAGACAGACGCGGAGGTGTTGAGGGGCATGTGTGGAACTCCGCTACTCCTTGCTGGGATTTGAATAGACTGGCCCAGACCCTTTCTTGTGGATGGAGAGTGGAGCTGAGTAAAACGATCAGACTTTACATGTGATGAATATCTAACAGTGCAGAAGCCGGTGAAACCATTGATTAATACCCCGGCAATATTCTGAACAGAAGCAGCCTCTTGCACTGGCCCCATGTGGAATGGACAATATTGGATGCCTGACTCTCTGCCTGGTCACTCCTCCTAGCGATTTGGAGAAACCGGGACTCATGGACTAAATTGAACAACTTGGTCTTAGCAGAATTCCTCTCTCATGAAATTGGACCCCTCCCTGGACCCAATAAGATCAGTGACTCTGGGGGGTGATTGCACTGTCTACCAGGGGGAGCGTGAATACGCTAATGATTCCGTAGTTGCATATTAGTATGCTATATTTGGTGGTGGATATTTCTGGATCAGGGTGTGATACCCTAGGTTTTAAGCGCTCCCCAGAGCCATATGGGACTGTGAATTCTTACTTTTGTATGCTGTAAATAACGGGATTTAAATTCTCGAGTGGGAGGGGCCTATGGTGTATAAAGTTGCTAAGTTGGTCCGTGATATCCCCATAGTGATACATACACCCCACAAATATAAAGTGAAGAGAAATAGTGGGTGAAATGGCCCCTAAGGTGAACCCCAGAAGATCAGGGGGTAGCTCGCCACAAAAAGATAAGGGGGCTATGGGTAAATTGGATAAAATATGGAAGTCTCCAGCTGTGGGTATAAAAACTAGAACCCAGAAGGATCTCTCCCCTAGTAAAACAGGCTCTAGGTACTCGGTCTTGGCGGTGGAAGAAACTGAGGAAGGGCAGTCTGTGCCCCCTGTGGGAACACAGATGTTGGAGGAGATCTTGGGAGGGGTGAAAAAATCTAATTGTGCAATTGAGGAGATAAATAAACAATTAGGTGTGGTATCTACCGAGGTATCTCTGATAAGACACGATATGACTAAAATGAGAGAGAGGATTTCCAGACTGGAGGAAGAAGCCCCTAAAACAGAAAATAGGATTACGGTTTTGGAGGAGGAGGTTAATGACTTGAAAAAGGAGAGGACATCTGTTAAAGATAAGCTCACTGACCTTGAGGATAGATCCAGACGTTGTAATATAAGGATGGTGGGGTTTCCTGATGGGATGGTGGGGTTTCCTGAGGGGGTGGAGGGGGGGGGGGACTCTGCCATACAGTTTCTTAGTAGGTGGTTGAAGGAGGGGATAGGGGAAGGGCATCTTACTCCAATGTTTGGGATTGAACGAGCTCATCAGTGCCAAGGCGTATTCCCCCTCCGGGGGGTCCCCCTAGGACAATCCTAATTAAGTTATATACCTCCCAGGACAGGGATACTATCCTTAGGAGGGCAAGAGAGATGAGGGACCTACAGTATAATGGACAGAATATTTTTCTATATCCGGATTTCTCTTGGGAGACCCAGAGGAAAAGGGCATCCTTTCGGGAGATAAAAAGGCGGCTAAAGAACGCAGGGGTGCCCTTCTCTCTGCTGTTTCCAACGAGACTCCGGGTTGAGCATAAGGGAAAGGTAACAATATTTGGAACCCCACAAGAAGTCTCAGATTGGATGGATAAATAAGGCATCTAATATAAGGCACTACTGTGGCATTAGGGGTTGGAAGTATTAGTTGAGTAATAATGTTACGTCTCGGGGGGGAGGGGGGAGGGGTTGGGGGGTTCTCTGGGGTGTCACTAGGATAGGAGTGCATAGTAGAAGTACGGTGCATTATGGGGAGAGGGGGGGTGCGGGGGGGGGGGGAAGGATAAGGGAAAGGAGGGAGGGATGGCACGGGATGATCAAAAGAGTGTTTTTTTTTTTTTTTTTCTCTCTCTTCTTCTTCTCTCTTTTCTTTTTTCTCTTAGGCAAATATATCTATGCTTAAATTATTAGCCTGGAACATACGAGGTATGTCGGATAGAATTAAAAAGTGTGCAGTCTTCGATTATATTCGGAGGTGCCTTCCTGCGATCATATGTTTAGTTGAGACCCATAGGTCAAGAGATGAGCAGATACTTCCAAGGAAGTGGGCCAAAGAAGAATACCACTCCAGACTCTCTTCCTACTCCATGGGAGTATCAGTATATGTTCACAGGAGGGTACCATTCGAGACTAAGAATGCAAAGGTAGATAAGTATGGTCGATATGTATTTCTTTATGGAATATGGGAAGATAGGGCAGTCATCTTGGCTTTTGTTTATATTCCTCCATCTTTTAGAGTGGATGTTCTGAGGGACCTCGTGAGCTATAGCGAAAGTAAGACACATTCGGCATTATGGATAGTTGGAGATTTGAACAATGTAATAGACCCTAGTATGGACAGATACAAATTAGGTAGGAATGTAGGGGGGAACGAAACAGCATTGGCGAGATACTGTGGAGAGATGAATTGGGTTGATGGGTGGCGGAAACTAAACCCAGGAGTAAGACAGTACTCATGTTTTAGTACCTCATATAACACCGCTTCCCGAATTGACTTATGCCTGTGTGATAAGAATGCAATGACCTGGACCAGCAGGGTGCAGTATAAAGCTAAAACCCTATCGGACCATTGCCCAGTGGTGGTGGAAATTGGAGGTAAGGTAATGGGTGGGAAAAGGTTGGGCTTTCGGCTCAACCCCCACTGGATTGAATTAGTGGGCGACCAGGACTGGTTTAGACAGGAAATAGAGGCATTCTGGGAGATTAATCATAAGTCCGCAAACCCTCAGGTGGTATGGGATACTATGAAGGCATACTTGAGGGGTCTATATATAGGGCGAATCAATAAAAAAAAAAAAGGAATTCTCACAGGAAGAATCAGTACTGAATAGTAAAGTGGCAACATTAGAAGCAGGGATAGAAGAGGATAGTGGGGGGAACAGCTGTTAGAACTGAAGGCAGCTCAAGAGGAATATAAAGAATATCTACTTAAAAAGGCACAAAATAAACTATTCTTCAGTGGGCAATTTAATTTCTTTGAGAAAGGGAAACCAAATAAGACACTGTCAAGATTACTTAAAAATCAAGGCGACGAACGTGGTATTATGGCTCTGAGGAGGGAGGATGACAGCATAACCACAGATAGAGAAGAAATAGCCCAAATGGTTGGCTCTTTTTTCTCCAATCTCTATATGGGCAGCTATATTAATAGGGCGGAGGTAGCGGAATTCTTGAGGGGAATTAATATTCCGAGTTTGACAGAGGATGTCAGGGACTCCCTGGATGACCCAATCTCCCTCCAGGAATTGGAGGAGGCATTGGCATCAATCCAAGGGAATACATCCCCTGGGTCTGACGGCATTCCTTTCTAGATATATAGAATATACTCAATCCTGCTGCTTCCAAAACTGCTGGGTATCATTAATGAATCCTGGAGGGGGGGGGGGGGGTTCTCCCTAAATCTATGTGTGAGGCTAATATTAGACTCATTAGGAAAAAAGATAAGGATCCCTTGGATTTGGGCTCATATCTCCTTGCTTAATACAGATATAAAGATAATAGCGAAAGCACTGGCAAGGAGATTGGATAAAGTAGTGGAGGTAGTGGTGGGCGGTGACCAGGGAGGGTTTAGGTCAGGAAGAACGGTTCATGACAATATCCACCAGGTGTATGAAGCAATCCAGAGTGGATCCCGTGGCCCCCGCTCCATTCTGTCATTGGATGCTACTAAAGCTTTTGACAGGGTGGAGTGGGAATACCTCTGGGAAGTTTTGAAAAGGGTTAGGGTGGGCCCGAGGTTTTTGAGTTATATTCAGCTACTATACACTAACCCCGAGGCGAGTGTGGTGGTAGATGGAACCCCCTCCTACCCATTCAAACTAAGTAGAGGAACAAGGCAGGGCTGCCCCCTCTCACCCTTTTTATTTTTAATTTATATTGAACCCTTAGCGGCTTGGATAAGAGATAATGATGTTTATGAGGGATTTGGAGTAAATGGAGAGAAGAGTAAGATCTTGTTATTTGTAGATGATATCCTCCTTTTTGTAACTAACCCACAAGAAAAAATACATCGTATCATTAAGATGTTCGAGGCATTTGCCCCTCTATCTGGGTTGGACATAAATTGGAGTAAATCTACTATGCTCCCCCTGGATGAAGATATGGGGGAGACGGTGGGAAGACTATCCGTGTTAAAAAAAAATGAATGTCTCCATTATCTGGGAGTAAAAATAGCAGCCACGAATGATAGGTTTGTGATTAACAATATACTGCCCCTTTTGAATAGTTTAGCGAAGAGAGTAGAAGTATGGATTAAAATGCCCTTCTCTATGTCAGAAAGGATGGCGATAATAAAAATGGTGGTCCTCCCACAGATCCTTTTTTTTCTTGCTACCTCGCCAGTGTGGATCGGCAAATGCTGGTTCCGGAAGATAGAAGTGATACTGGGTAGATTGTTATGGGGAAGAAAAAGGGTTCGTCTGAAGTACAGATATTTTATGGCCCCTGGAGATAGGGGGGGATTGGATATGCCCAATTTCTTTGTTTATTACATGGCCGCGCAGTTGGTACGAATCGTGAATTGGAGAAATTTTAGATATCTGGAGAAGATTGTAGTAGATAAGGAGAAAGTGAACATATATGAGGTGTTGGAATGAGATGATTATGAGGAGAGTGGGTCAAATAACACGATGTTATTGTATAAATATAGGAAAGTATGGGAAAGATTAAAGGGAGAATTACATGTAGGAAATAGTTTTGGGTTCACACCCCTATGGGGTAACAATAAATTTAAAGAATTGGTGAAGTGTGAGTCAACTTTTTGGGATAGTAAGGGTATAAAACGACTGGAACAATTATTTGATAAAGGACAACTCTTTTCATTTGAGCACATAAAAAGGGGGTATGATATTAGTGATAACGATTGGCTGTACTATTGGCAAGTTAGTCATGCAGTCCATAACACGATAGATAAGGAGATATATGTAGCACAGAAACACAATTTCATAGAAGCACTAACTCAAATAGAGCACTTTAAAAAAAAAAAGGAATATCAATTTTGTATAAGAAATTAAATAAGATTATTGGAGTAAGGGGGATCGACAGAATTAAAGACAAATGGTCCGGAATAGTGGGTACTGTGTCTGAGGAAGATTGGGACATTATGGCCCAAAATATAAGCAAGGTTTCTCGTAATATGGAAAATTACACAATTTAAGATATTACACAAGACCCACTATTCCGCGCTTCATTTACATAGGATAGGGGTGAGAATCACTTCACAGTGTGTTAAATGTGGTTTGGAAGAGGCGGACTATTTACATAGTTTTTGGTCGTGTGAGAAGATATCTGTTTTCTGGGAATCTGTAATAAAAGAGGTAGAAAGTAAAATCCCTGTGAAGGTACCTCGTACGATAGAGTTTATACTGCTGGGAGCTATTGGTAAGATGGGCAAATTTGATTAGACATACTCTTGGATGTAAACAAGTATGGATTTGGCTTCTATGGCTTTTGCTTTTCTTCCGATTGGTGATGTTGTTTTATCGGATTTGTACAATGTATTTTTGTAATTGTTTAATATTAAAATAAAAAAAATATAAAAAAAAAGTAATGTAATAGACAGACCCCAATTTTTAATATTCAGGGACTCTATAGTGACAGGGACTGTTCCCCAGGACTGGCGCATGGCAAATGTGGTGCCAATATTTAAGAAGGGGTCAAAAGGTGACCCCGGGAATTATAGACCTGTTAGTTTAACCTCGGTAAATTGTTTGAGGGTTTCCTAAGAGATGCTATTTTGGAATATCTTGATAAAAATAAATGTATGACCCTGTATCAGCATGGATTTATGAGGGATTGATCCTGTCAAACTAACCTGATCAGCTTTTATGAGGAGGTGAGCACAAGACTGGACCAGGGGCAATCGCTGGATGTCGTATATCTGGATTTTTCCAAAGCATTTGATACGGTTCCACATAAAAGGTTGGTGCATAAAATGAGAAGGTTTGGGCTGGGTGAGAATGTGCGCAAGTGGGTAAGTAACTGGCTCAATGATAGGAAACAGAGGGTGTTTATTAATGGTACTTATTCTGATTGGGTGACTGTTACTAGTGGGGTACCACAGGGGTCCGTCTTGGGTCCTGTCCTATTTAATATATTCATGAATGACCTTGCAGAGGGGTTGAATAGTAAAGTAGCAATCTTTGCAGATGACACCAAACTCTGTAAAGTGGTAAACACTATAGAGGACAGTGCACTGTTACAAATGGATCTGGATAGGTTGGAGGTTTGGGCTGGGAAGTGGCAGATGAGGTTCAACACTGATAAATGTAAGGTAATGCAAAAATCCGAGCTGGGATTATGTATTAAATGGAAGAACACTTAGGACGACTGACATGGAAAAGGACTTAGGAGCCTTAGGTAACAGTAAACTTAGCTGTAGTGACCAGTGTCGGGCAGCTGCTGCCAAGGCTAATAAAATCATGGGGTACATCAATAGGGGCATAGATGCCGACGACAAGGAAATAATGCTACCGCTGTACAAATCACTAGTCAGTCCTCACATAGAGTACTGTGTACAGTACTGAGCACCAGTGTACAAGAAAGATATAGTGGAGCTGGAGAGGGTTCAAATCCCACTAAGGACAACAATAAATAAAGACATTATTATTATTATAATAACGTCAGCAGAGAGCACTGTGCTCGTGATGTCATCAGAGAGCATTCCAAAAAGAAAATAATTTCCTCTGTAGTATTCAGCAGCTAATAAGTACAGGAAAGATTACGATTTTTTAATAGAAGTCATTTACAAATCTGTTTAACTTTCCGGAGCCAGTTGATTTAAAAGAAAAAAAAGGTTTTCACCGGAGTACCCCTTTAACCCCTTCATGACCCAGCCCATTTTCACCTTCAGGTCCTGGGCATTTTTTGAAAATCTGACCACTGTCACTTTAAACATTAATAACTCTGGAATGCTTTTACTTATCATTCTGATTCCGAGAACTGCTGTAACAATCAGCCACCCCTGTGCAAATCGCCTCAAATGTACATGGTGCACTCTCCCTTCTGAGCCTTGTTGTGCGCCCCCAGAGCACTTTGCGCCCACGTATGGGGTATCTCCATACTCGGGAGAAATTGCATTACAAATTTAGAGGATCTTTTTTCCCCTTTTACCTCTTGTGAAAATGAAAAGTATAGGGCAACACCAGCATGTCAGAGTAAAAAAATTATTTTTTTACACTAACATGCTGGTGTAGACCCCAACTTCACCTTTTCATAAGGGGTTAAAGAAGAAAAAGCCCCCCAAAATTTGTAAGGCAATTTCTCCCGAGTACGGCAATACCCCATATGTGTCCCAAAACTGTTGCCCTGAAATACAACAGGGCTCCAAAGTGAGAGAGCGCCATGCGCATTTGAGGCCTGAATTAGGGATTTGCATAGGGGTGGACATAGGGGTATTCTATGCCAATGATTCCCAAACAGGGTGCCTCCAGCTGTTGCAAAACTCCCAGCATGCCTGGACAGTCAATGGCTGTCCGGCAATACTGGGAGTTATTATTTTGCAACAGCTGGAGGCTCCGTTTTGGAAACAGTAGCGTACCAGACGTTTTTCATTTTTTTGGGGGCTGTGTAGGGATAATGTGTATATGTAGTGTTTTTTACTTTTTATTTTAGGTTAGTGTTAGTGTAGTGTTTTTAGGGTACAGTCACATGGGCAGAGGTTCACAGCAAGTTTGCCGCTGGGAGTTTGAGCTGCAGCGCAAATTTTGCGCCATCTCAAACTTGCAGCACTCACTGTAAACCTCCGCCCATGTGAGTGTACCCTGTACATTCACATTGGGGGGAGGGGGCAAACATCCAGCTGTTGCAAACTCCGAGCATGCCCTTTGGCTGTCCGTGCATGCTGGGAGTTGTAGTTTTGCAACAGCTGGAGGCACACTGGTTTGGAAACACTAAGTTAAGTAATAAACTTTCAAGTGTTTTGCAACCAAACTTAGCGTTTCCAAACCAGTGTGCCTCCAGCTGTTGAAAAACTACAACTCCCAGCATGCATGGTCTGTCAGTGCATGCTGGGAGTTATAGTTTTGCAACAATTGAAACAGCTGGAGGCACTGAGGTAGCAAACGGACAATGTTTCCCAACTAGTGTGCCTCCAGTTGTTGCAAAACTACAACTCCCAGCATGCCCAGACTGCCCAAGCATGCTGGAAGTTGTAGTTCGGCAATATCTGAAGGATCAGATGTTGCCGAACTACAACTTCCAGCATGCTTGGGCAGTCTGGGCATGCTGGGAGTTGTAGTTTTGCAATATCTGGAGGTCCACAGTTTGGAGACCACTGTATAATGGTCTCCAATCTATGCTCTTCCAGATGTTAGAGAACTACAACTCCCAGCATGCCTGAACAGACTGAGCATGCTGGGAGTTGTAGTTTTGCAACATCTGGAACAGCACAGATTGGAGACCATTATACAGTGGTCTCCAAACTGTGGACCTCCAGATGTTACAAAACTACAACTCCCAGCATGCCCAGAAAGCCAAAGGCTGTCTGGGCATGCTGGGAGTTGCCGTTTTGAAACTCCCAGAGGCAGCAGTGAGATCGCTTTACGGCGATCTCACTGCTGCCAATGAAGATGCCGCACTGCTGCCGGAAACTCACCTCCGGGACGCAGCGCCGCCGGGACCGCCTGGAGGACGTCGCTCGCAACGGGACCACTCGGGACACCGCATGGTCGGGTAAGTGATGCCGGGGGATGGGTAAGGGACACTTAGCAGAGCGGTGTGTGTCCCGATCCCCGTGATCGGGACTTACACACCGCGCTGCTAAATATTCTGATAGCGAAACGCTGCTATTAGCTAGTCAGAGTTGACCAGCTGATAGCAGCGATCGCTGGGGGGGGGGGGGGGGGGGGGGGATGAAACCCCCCGTGGTCGCATGGTAAGATGGCAGCTATCAGTGATAGCCACCATCTTACCGGGCGCTGCGGGATGCCGCGAGTAGCGGCAAAAATGTTCATGACGTACCTGTATGTCATGGGTCGGGAACACCTTGCCACCCATGACGTACAGGTATGTCATAGGTCGGGAAGGGGTTAATGGTATAGAGAACTGTGTCTAGTGCATTAACTCTGATTTTTTGCCCATTGAAACCAGTAGGCCCATTGTGGTCTATGGGGAAAGCTGCTGAGTTGCCCATAGCAACCAATCAGATCGCTTCTTTCATTTTTGAAAAAGTCTCTGAAAAATGAAGGAAGTAATCTGATTGGTTGCTATGGGCAACTCAGAAACTTTTCCAGGAAAATATGCTGAGTTGCCCATAGCAACCAATCAGATCGCTTCTTTCATTTTGCAAAGGCATTGTGAAAAATGAAAGAAGCAATCTGGTTGCTATGGGCAACTGCACAACTCTTCCTCTACACTGGTCTTAATGAATCTCCCCCATAGAGGGAGATTTATCAAAACCTGCCCAGAGGGAAAGTTTCTGAGTTGCCCATAGCAACCAATCAGATCGCTTCTTTCATTTTTGAAAAAGCCTCTGAAAAATGAAGGATATTTTTGAGATTTTGGAAGCTGGGATACTCACTACACCCATGCATATCTAGATAATTAAGTATGGGGGGAACTTAAATTTATTTTTTAAATCACATGGAGTTTTGACTTTACTTCATTATGGTCGAATAAAGCACTTAAAGAGTTCCTTAAAATTAAAGATTCACTCTTTTGGATGAAAAGGGGCTTATTTATGTAAATCAATTATACGCTTTAGGTCAAATAAAGTCGTTTGAAGAGATAGCCCATAAGTGTGTGGGGGGAAGACAATCACAAACATTGTTTTTTACAAATAAGTAACACAGATCATAAAGCAATAAAAGGAGAGATTGGAGATTTCAGGGATTCTATATATAAGAAAAGTTTAATTAGACTATTTCCTTATGCAAAGTTGCTGTCTGGGCATGCTGGGAGTTGTGGTTCTGCAGCGGTTGGGGGTTCACAGCTTGAAGACCACTGCTATAGAGGGTGCAAATGTATCTGAGCCCTGGAACTCAAATAATGTGAAATATGAGATGATCAAAATGGAGCCCCTGCACTAATTACTTGGGTTCTGAGGTCTGTAAGGTCCATAGTAAAAACATCAGGTTCTGTCTATAGCAGATACTAAATCATGGCAGCTCAAAGAAACAAGCAGTCATTCTGACATGTCACATGTGATGTCATAGACAGCTGGAGGCCTGACATCCCACTGACAGCCGCCCGAGCCTTCAGTCTGTTCCAGTGCGATTAGTGAGAATAGTGAGATTAGCGTCTTCTTTTTCTACTTGTCTGAAATGGAGCTAAAAGGACTGGGGTTCGTCCCCCTCCTGTTGGCGTTTTGGTGTGCGGCCTGGCTTGCCACCAGCTACATCATGACGGTCGTCCTCGGCCATGCAGCCTCGCCACTGATGAGCATCAGGTAAGATAAACAAGCAAATGATTCTTATTTCATGGGTTGGGAGTGAGGAAATATCCATAATAACATTGGTTTCTTTTCCTTCACAGTGACGTGGGAAATGTCTTTCCCGAAAGCATATTATTCAGAATTGGATTTATAGGGACGTCCATTGGCACTTTGGTACTAACCTTTCTTATTTATAAGTATATGGTTATGCATACTGAAGAGTTCAGGGGTCATCAGGTCCTGATCCAGAGGATCCTGCTGGCCATTGTGTGGGCCTCCTGTTTTTCCACAGCTGTTATGCATGTATTGTCCCCCGAAGAATATCCCAGGATACACTTTGTCAGCACGATAATTTCCATTACATGTGAAGCCTTATACTACCTTGGGCAGTCCATCCAGATGTATAAATTACCAGGAGCAAAAAAAGTCATCCACCATAGTAGATGCACCTGCTGTGGCCTGACTTTTGTCTGTGTAGTTTTCTATTTTGGATATGAAACATTAAAGGAATTATTCCATAATGATGAAGACTGGGACGAGATCCGTGAAATCCCCATCATAATCATCGAGTGGGTGATGCTTCTACTGATCCTGATAAACATCGTGACCTATTATTCCACCATGCAGAGGTTATTGTTGACCGTCTCCAGAAACAGCTGCACACTCTCTCTTAGAGTAAAAATTGATGACTTCGGGGTGTAGACCACCACGGGGGCCATCAAGTGGACTTCTGGGAGAGATACTGCACAGGACACGGAAAACATCTAAAGAAGAATAACTGGGGGACTACATATGGTGCCAGTAATCATGACACAATAATATGAGCTGGTGATATTACCTATACAAAAAAAAATAAAAAAAATTATAAAAAAATATTGGTGTGTGAAGTGTAATACCTAGTTAGAAAAACAGAATCAAATTCATCATTATAACCCCCCTCTGCATTACCCTGTTTATTATTTTTCAAGCAAGCACTTTGTTCTAATTCGTCCACTCTCTGGCGTGCTCCTTGTATAAGGGGTTTGGGATACCCTTTTTGTTTAAAACGATCCTCCAGGTTCTCTAGTTGTTGTAGGTATTTTTGTGTGGAAGAACAATTCCTTCGGATTCTTTTCATTTGACCGAATGGAATGTTCTTCTTCCATTATTTAAGATGGCAACTGTTAAAGTCGAGGTATCTGTTTGCATTCACCTCCTTAAAATAGTTGGCAGTATGCGAACAGCCATCCTGAATATAGATATTTAAATCCAGGAACTCACATTTTTTGGGGGACTGATGCAGCGCTGCCTTTGGCAATTTCTGGCTCTGCTATAGCGCTTTTTTTGAGGGGGCGTGTCGGCTGCCCCTTCATCTGGCGGTCAACCTGCGCTATCTGGCCAGCGAGCCAGGGCCCCGTACAGGAGATCACGGGGCCCCCCAGCGGTCGGACCCCCGCAATCTGAAACTTATCCCCTATCCTTGGGACAGGGCCGGACTGGGGATGAAATCCAGCCCTGGAAATTACTGTATACCAGCCCCACAGCATTGTGTCATTGTGCCGGCAAACAGCCACCGAGCACAGGCGTATCACTTTGCGTGGCTATACATATATATATATATCACAGAAGGAATACACCAGTACTTTGCCAAATTTTTCAATAAAGTGGTGTCAGCGACCAAGACCTGATCATAGTCCACCACAAATTCAAAAAGTAAAATGGCACAACACTCCCTTATAATCAGGGCTGGTTTTAGGCTTAGCGTGGCCTTAGGCAAAATCAAAAGTGGGGCCCCAAAAGTCATAGTAGTGCACTAACTAGATTTGAACAATTTTGGTCACTTCAAATACTATAAAAAAAATATCTAAAAAGCTATTGAAAAGTCCCATCAAAACAAAAATGGTACCGATAAAAACTACAAATCACAGTGCAAAAAATGACCCTCACATCCCCATATACAGAAAAATAAGAGTTATAGGGATCAAAATAGTACAATTTTATATTTTTGTATAGTTCCCCCCACATTAGGTAAAGAGTATAGCTCCCCCACATTAGGTGTGCAGTATAGTTCCCCCACATTAGGTGCAGTATAGTTCCCCCACATTAGGTGCAGTATAGTCCCCCTCATTAGGTGCAGTATAGTTCTCCCCACATTAGGTGCAGTATAGTTCCCCCACTTCAGGTGCAGTATAGTTCTCCCCACATTAGGTACAGTATAGTTCCCCCACATTAGGTGCAGTATAGTCCCCCACATTAGGTGCAGTATAGTCCCCCACATTAGGTGCAGTATAGTCCCCCACATTAGGTGCAGTATAGTCCCCCACATAAGGTGCAGTATAGTTCCCCCACTTCAGGTGCTGTATAGTTCCCCCACTTTAGGTGCAGTATAGTTCTAACCACATTAGGTACAGTATAGTTCCCCCACATTAGGTGCAGTATAGTCCGCCACATTAGGTGCAGTATAGTTCACCCCACATTAGGTGCAGTATAGTTCTCCCCACATTAGGTGCAGTATAGTTCCCCCACATTAGGTGCAGTATAGTTCTCCCCACATTAGGTGCAGTATAGCTCTCCACATTAGGTGCAGTATAGTTCCCCACATTAAGTGCAGTATAGTTCCCCACATTAGGTGCAGTATAGTTCTCCCCACATTAGGTGCAGTATAGTTCCCCCACTTCACGTGCAGTATAGTTCTCCCCACATTAGATACAGTATAGTTCCCCCACATTAGGTGCAGTATAGTTCTCCCCACATTAGGTGCAGTATAGTTCTCCCCACATTAGGTGCAGTATAGTTCTCCCCACATTAGGTGCAGTATAGTTCTCCCCACATTAGGTGCAGTATAGTTCTCCCCACATTAGGTGCAGTATAGTTCTCCCCACACTAGGTGCAGTATAGCTCTCCACATTAGGTGCAGTATAGCTCTCCACATTAGGTGCAGTACAGTTCCCTGCACATTAGGTGCAGTATAGCTCTCCACATTAGGCTGGCATTATAGTTCCCCCACATTAGGTGCAGTATATAATCCCCCCCCCCCTCATTAGGTGCAGTATAGTTCCCGCACATTAGATGCAGTATAGTTCACCACATTAGGTACAGTATAGCTCTCCACATTAGGTGCAGTACAGTTCCCTCCACATTAGGTGCAGTATAGCTCCCCACATTAGGTTGGCAGTATAGTTCCCCCACATTAGGTGCAGTATATAGTCCCCCCTCATTAGGTGCAGTATAGTTCCCCCACATTAGGTGCAGTGTAGTTCCCCACATTAGGTGCAGTATAGTTCCCCACATTAGGTGCAGTATAGTTCCCCCACATTAGGTGCAGTATAGCTCTTCACATTAGTTGCAGTATAGTTCTCCCCACATTAGGTGCAGTATAGTCCCCCACATTGGGTGCAGTACAGTCCCCCACATTAGGTGCAGTATAGTTCCCCCACATTAGGTTGGCTGTATAGTTCCCCCACTTCAGGTGCAGTATAGTTCTCCCCATATTAGGTACAGTATAGTTCCCCCACATTAGGTGCAGTATAGTTCTCCCCACATTAGGTGCAGTATATAGTCCCCCCCCCCTCATTAGGTGCAGTATAGTGCCCCCACATTAGGTGCAGTATAGTTCCCCACATTAGGTACAGTATAGCTCTCCACATTAGGTGCAGTACAGTTCCCTGCACATTAGGTGCAGTATAGCTCTCCACATTAGGCTGGCATTATAGTTCCCCCACATTAGGTGCAGTATATAATCCCCACCCCCCCCCCCCCTCATTAGGTGCAGTATAGTTCCCGCACATTAGATGCAGTATAGTTCACCACATTAGGTACAGTATAGCTCTCCACATTAGGTGCAGTACAGTTCCCTCCACATTAGGTGCAGTATAGCTCCCCACATTAGGTTGGCAGTATAGTTCCCCCACATTAGGTGCAGTATATAGTCCCCCCTCATTAGGTGCAGTATAGTTCCCCCACATTAGGTGCAGTGTAGTTCCCCACATTAGGTGCAGTATAGTTCCCCCACATTAGGTGCAGTATAGCTCTTCACATTAGGTGCAGTATAGTTCTCCCCACATTAGGTGCAGTATAGTCCCCCACATTGGGTGCAGTACAGTCCCCCACATTAGGTGCAGTATAGTTCCCCCACATTAGGTTGGCTGTATAGTTCCCCCACTTCAGGTGCAGTATAGTTCTCCCCATATTAGGTACAGTATAGTTCCCCCACATTAGGTGCAGTATAGTTCTCCCCACATTAGGTGCAGTATAGTCCCCCACATTAGGTGCAGTATAGTTCTCCCCACATTAGGTGCAGTATAGTTCTCCCCACATTAGGTGCAGTATAGTTCTCCCCACATTAGGTGCAGTATAGTTCTCCCCACATTAGGTGCAGTATAGTTCTCCCCACATTAGGTGCAGTATAGTTCTCCCCACATTAGGTGCAGTATAGTTCTCCACATTAGTTGCAGTATAGCTCTCCACATTAGGTGCAGTACAGTTCCCTCCACATTAGGTGCAGTATAGATCCCCACATTAGGTTGGCAGTATAGTTCCCCCACATTAGGTGCAATATATAGTCCTCCCCCCCCCCTCATTAGGTACAGTATAGCTCCCCACATTAGGTTGACAGTATAGTTCCCCCACATTAGGTGCAGTATATAGTCCCCCCCCCCTCATTAGGTGCAGTATAGTGCCCCCACATTAGGTGCAGTATAGTTCCCCACATTAGGTACAGTATAGCTCTCCACATTAGGTGCAGTACAGTTCCCTCCACATTAGGTGCAGTATAGTTCCCTCCACATTAGGTGCAGTACAGTTCCCTCCACATTAGGTTGGCAGTATAGTTCCCCCACATTAGGTGCAGTATATAATCCCCCCCTCATTAGGTGCAGTATAGTTCCCCCACATTAGGTGCAGTATAGTTCCTCACATTAGGTGCAGTATAGTTCCCCCACATTAGGTGCAGTATAGTTCTCCCCATATTAGGTGCAGTATAGTTCCCTCCACATTAGGTGCAGTATAGTTCTCCCCACATTAGGTGCAGTATAGTTCTCCCCACATTAGGTGCAGTATAGTTCCCCCACATTAGGTGCAGTGTAGTCCCACACATTGGTGCAGTATAGTTCTCCCCACATTAGGTGCAGTATAGTTCCCCCACATTAGGTGCAGTATAGTTCCCCACATTAGGTGCAGTATAGTTCTCCCCACATTAGGTGCAGTATAGTTCCCTCCACATTAGGTGCAGTATAGTTCTCCCCACATTAGGTGCAGTATAGTTCCCCCACATTAGGTGCAGTATAGATCCCCCACATTAGGTGCAGTATAGTTCTCCCCACATTGGTGCAGTATAGTTCCCCACATTAGGTGCAGTATAGTCCCACACATTGGTGCAGTATAGTTCCCCACATTAGGTGCAGTATAGTTCCCTCCACATTAGGTGCAGTATAGTTCTCCCCACATAAGGTGCAGTATAGTCCCCCACATTAGGTGCAGTATAGTTCCCCACATTAGGTGCAGTATAGATCCCCCACATTAGGTGCAGTATAGTTCTCCCCACATTGGTGCAGTATAGTTCCCCACATTAGGTGCAGTATAGTTCCCCACATTAGGTGCAGTATAGTTCCCCCACATTAGGTGCAGTATAGTTCCCCACATTAGGTGCAGTATAGTTCTCCCCACATTAGGTGCAGTATAGTTCCCCCACATTAGGTGCAGTATAGTTCCCCCACATTAGGTGCAGTATAGTTCTCCCCACATTAGGTGCAGTATAGTTCCCTCCACATTAGGTGCAGTATAGTTCCCCCACATTAGGTGCAGTATAGTTTCCCCACATTAGGTGCAGTATAGTTCCCCCACATTAGGTGCAGTATAGTTCCCCCACATTAGGTGCAGTATAGCTCCCCCACATTAGGTGTGCAGTATAGTTCCCCCACATTAGGTGCAGTATAGTTCCCCCACATTAGGTGCAGTATAGTTCCCCCACATTAGGTGCAGTATAGTCCCCCTCATTAGGTGCAGTATAGTTCTCCCCACATTAGGTGCAGTATAGTTCCCCCACTTCAGGTGCAGTATAGTTCTCCCCACATTAGGTGCAGTATAGTCCCCCACATTAGGTGCAGTATAGTCCCCCACATTAGGTGCAGTATAGTCCCCCACATTAGGTGCAGTATAGTCCCCCACATAAGGTGCAGTATAGTTCCCCCACTTCAGGTGCTGTATAGTTCCCCCACTTTAGGTGCAGTATAGTTCTAACCACATTAGGTACAGTATAGTTCCCCCACATTAGGTGCAGTATAGTCCGCCACATTAGGTGCAGTATAGTTCTCCCCACATTAGGTGCAGTATAGTTCTCCCCACATTAGGTGCAGTATAGTTCTCCCCACATTAGGTGCAGTATAGTTCCCCCACATTAGGTGCAGTATAGTTCTCCCCACATTAGGTGCAGTATAGCTCTCCACATTAGGTGCAGTATAGTTCCCCACATTAAGTGCAGTATAGTTCCCCACATTAGGTGCAGTATAGTTCTCCCCACATTAGGTGCAGTATAGTTCCCCCACTTCACGTGCAGTATAGTTCTCCCCACATTAGATACAGTATAGTTCCCCCACATTAGGTGCAGTATAGTTCTCCCCACATTAGGTGCAGTATAGTTCTCCCCACATTAGGTGCAGTATAGTTCTCCCCACATTAGGTGCAGTATAGTTCTCCCCACATTAGGTGCAGTATAGTTCTCCCCACATTAGGTGCAGTATAGTTCTCCCCACATTAGGTGCAGTATAGTTCTCCCCACATTAGGTGCAGTATAGTTCTCCCCACACTAGGTGCAGTATAGCTCTCCACATTAGGTGCAGTATAGCTCTCCACATTAGGTGCAGTACAGTTCCCTGCACATTAGGTGCAGTATAGCTCTCCACATTAGGCTGGCATTATAGTTCCCCCACATTAGGTGCAGTATATAATCCCCCCCCCCTCATTAGGTGCAGTATAGTTCCCGCACATTAGATGCAGTATAGTTCACCACATTAGGTACAGTATAGCTCTCCACATTAGGTGCAGTACAGTTCCCTCCACATTAGGTGCAGTATAGCTCCCCACATTAGGTTGGCAGTATAGTTCCCCCACATTAGGTGCAGTATATAGTCCCCCCTCATTAGGTGCAGTATAGTTCCCCCACATTAGGTGCAGTGTAGTTCCCCACATTAGGTGCAGTATAGTTCCCCACATTAGGTGCAGTATAGTTCCCCCACATTAGGTGCAGTATAGCTCTTCACATTAGTTGCAGTATAGTTCTCCCCACATTAGGTGCAGTATAGTCCCCCACATTGGGTGCAGTACAGTCCCCCACATTAGGTGCAGTATAGTTCCCCCACATTAGGTTGGCTGTATAGTTCCCCCACTTCAGGTGCAGTATAGTTCTCCCCATATTAGGTACAGTATAGTTCCCCCACATTAGGTGCAGTATAGTTCTCCCCACATTAGGTGCAGTATAGTCCCCCACATTAGGTGCAGTATAGTTCTCCCCACATTAGGTGCAGTATAGTTCTCCCCACATTAGGTGCAGTATAGTTCTCCCCACATTAGGTGCAGTATAGTTCTCCCCACATTAGGTGCAGTATAGTTCTCCACATTAGGTGCAGTATAGTTCTCCACATTAGTTGCAGTATAGCTCTCCACATTAGGTGCAGTACAGTTCCCTCCACATTAGGTGCAGTATAGATCCCCACATTAGGTTGGCAGTATAGTTCCCCCACATTAGGTGCAATATATAGTCCTCCCCCCCCCCTCATTAGGTACAGTATAGCTCCCCACATTAGGTTGACAGTATAGTTCCCCCACATTAGGTGCAGTATATAGTCCCCCCCCCCTCATTAGGTGCAGTATAGTGCCCCCACATTAGGTGCAGTATAGTTCCCCACATTAGGTACAGTATAGCTCTCCACATTAGGTGCAGTACAGTTCCCTGCACATTAGGTGCAGTATAGCTCTCCACATTAGGCTGGCATTATAGTTCCCCCACATTAGGTGCAGTATATAATCCCCCCCCCCCCCCTCATTAGGTGCAGTATAGTTCCCGCACATTAGATGCAGTATAGTTCACCACATTAGGTACAGTATAGCTCTCCACATTAGGTGCAGTACAGTTCCCTCCACATTAGGTGCAGTATAGCTCCCCACATTAGGTTGGCAGTATAGTTCCCCCACATTAGGTGCAGTATATAGTCCCCCCTCATTAGGTGCAGTATAGTTCCCCCACATTAGGTGCAGTGTAGTTCCCCACATTAGGTGCAGTATAGTTCCCCCACATTAGGTGCAGTATAGCTCTTCACATTAGGTGCAGTATAGTTCTCCCCACATTAGGTGCAGTATAGTCCCCCACATTGGGTGCAGTACAGTCCCCCACATTAGGTGCAGTATAGTTCCCCCACATTAGGTTGGCTGTATAGTTCCCCCACTTCAGGTGCAGTATAGTTCTCCCCATATTAGGTACAGTATAGTTCCCCCACATTAGGTGCAGTATAGTTCTCCCCACATTAGGTGCAGTATAGTCCCCCACATTAGGTGCAGTATAGTTCTCCCCACATTAGGTGCAGTATAGTTCTCCCCACATTAGGTGCAGTATAGTTCTCCCCACATTAGGTGCAGTATAGTTCTCCCCACATTAGGTGCAGTATAGTTCTCCACATTAGGTGCAGTATAGTTCTCCACATTAGTTGCAGTATAGCTCTCCACATTAGGTGCAGTACAGTTCCCTCCACATTAGGTGCAGTATAGATCCCCACATTAGGTTGGCAGTATAGTTCCCCCACATTAGGTGCAATATATAGTCCTCCCCCCCCTCATTAGGTACAGTATAGCTCCCCACATTAGGTTGACAGTATAGTTCCCCCACATTAGGTGAGGTATATAGTCCCCCCCCCCTCATTAGGTGCAGTATAGTGCCCCCACATTAGGTGCAGTATAGTTCCCCACATTAGGTACAGTATAGCTCTCCACATTAGGTGCAGTACAGTTCCCTCCACATTAGGTGCAGTATAGCTCCCCACATTAGGTTGGCAGTATAGTTCCCCCACATTAGGTGCAGTATATAATCCCCCCCTCATTAGGTGCAGTATAGTTCCCCCACATTAGGTGCAGTATAGTTCCTCACATTAGGTGCAGTATAGTTCTCCCCATATTAGGTGCAGTATAGTTCTCCCCATATTAGGTGCAGTATAGTTCCCTCCACATTAGGTGCAGTATAGTTCTCCCCACATTAGGTGCAGTATAGTTCTCCCCACATTAGGTGCAGTATAGTTCCCCCACATTAGGTGCAGTGTAGTCCCACACATTGGTGCAGTATAGTTCTCCCCACATTAGGTGCAGTATAGTTCTCCCCACATTAGGTGCAGTATAGTTCCCCCACATTAGGTGCAGTATAGTTCCCCACATTAGGTGCAGTATAGTTCCCCACATTAGGTGCAGTATAGTTCTCCCCACATTAGGTGCAGTATAGTTCCCTCCACATTAGGTGCAGTATAGCTCTCCACATTAGGTGCAGTATAGTTCTCCCCACATTAGGTGCAGTATAGTTCCCTCCACATTAGGTGCAGTATAGTTCTCCCCACATTAGGTGCAGTATAGTTCCCCCACATTAGGTGCAATATAGATCCCCCACATTAGGTGCAGTATAGTTCTCCCCACATTGGTGCAGTATAGTTCCCCACATTAGGTGCAGTATAGTCCCACACATTGGTGCAGTATAGTTCCCCACATTAGGTGCAGTATAGTTCCCCCACATTAGGTGCAGTATAGTTCCCTCCACATTAGGTGCAGTATAGTTCCCCCACATTAGGTGCAGTATAGTTCCCTCCACATTAGGTGCAGTATAGTTCCCCCACATTAGGTGCAGTATAGTTCCCCCACATTAGGTGCAGTATAGTTCCCCACATTAGGTGCAGTATAGTTCCCCACATTAGGTGCAGTATAGTTCCCTCCACATTAGGTGCAGTATAGTTCCCTCCACATTAGGTGCAGTATAGTTCTCCCCACATTAGGTGCAGTATAGTTCTCCCCACATTAGGTGCAGTATAGTTCCCCCACATTAGGTGCAGTATAGTTCCCCCACATTAGGTGCAGTATAGTTCTCCCCACATTAGGTGCAGTATAGTTCCCCCACATTAGGTGCAGTATAGTTCTCCCCACATTGGTGCAGTATAGTTCCCCACATTAGGTGCAGTATAGTTCCCCACATTAGGTGCAGTATAGTTCCCCACATTAGGTGCAGTATAGTTCCCTCCACATTAGGTGCAGTATAGTTCTCCCCACATTAGGTGCAGTATAGTTCTCCCCACATTAGGTGCAGTATAGTTCCCTCCACATTAGGTGCAGTATAGTTCTCCCCACATTAGGTGCAGTATAGTTCCCCCACATTAGGTGCAGTATAGTTCCCCCACATTAGGTGCAGTATAGTTCCCCACATTAGGTGCAGTATAGTCCCACACATTGGTGCAGTATAGTCCCCAGGCCCGTCGCTACCGGACCGGCAAACCAAGCAATTGCTTGGGGCCCCGAGCTGGCTGGGGGGCCCCGAGCAGAGCCGGTGCTTGCCCGTCCTGTAGCGACGGGACACTTCGGGGGGCCCGCACATTTCACCAAATTACATTTTTGAGGGGCGCGGGCCCCTTAAGAAACAAAGCAGGGCCGGCACCGGACAGGTCAGGGGATGATTGGAGTAGAGACGTCACGTTCCCCGCGCAGGCACGCACGTCTACGCCAATCACCTGACCTGTCCCTGCTTGCGTCCCCGCGGGAACCTCCAGCATCCTCCGTGCAGTGACAGGAGCAGCAGCAGACTCCCGCCTCTGCAACGATCCCCGGCAGGGTAAGTAAACTGGCGCGGGGGGGCCCGGGGGATTGTATGGTTGTCAGGGGACTGCAATGGTGATGAGAGGTGTTTGTGGGGGGGGGGGGGGGGGGGGGGGTGTCATGGGGGTCATGAGAGATGCAGGAGGGGTGTTATGGGGATCATGAGAGATGCAGGAGGGGTGTTATGGGGGTCATGAGAGATGCAGGAGGGGTGTTATGGGGATCATGAGAGATGCAGGGGGGTGTTATGGGGATCATGAGAGATGCAGGAGGGGTGTTATGGGGGTCATGAGAGATGCAGGAGGTGTTATGGGATCATGAGAGATGCAGGAGGGGTGTTATGGGGGTCATGAGAGATGCAGGAGGGGTGTTATGGGGGTCATGAGAGATGCAGGGGGTGTTATGGGGGATCATGAGAGATGCAGCAGGGTGTTATGGGGTCATGAGAGATGCAGGGGGGTGTTTATGGGGATCATGAGAGATGCAGGAGGGTGTTATGGGGGATCATGAGAGATGCAGGGGGGTGTTATGGGGTCATGAGAGATGCAGGGGGTGTTATGGGGGTCATGAGAGATGCAGGGGGTGTTATGGGGGTCATGAGAGATGCAGGGGGGTGTTATGGGGATCATGAGAGATGCAGGAGGGGTGTTATGGGGATCATGAGAGATGCAGGAGGGGTGTTATGGGGGTCATGAGAGATGCAGGAGGGGTGTTATGGGGGTCATGAGAGATGCAGGGGGGTGTTATGGGGGATCATGAGAGATGCAGGAGGGGTGTTATGGGGGTCATGAGAGATGCAGGAGGGTGTTATGGGGGTCATGAGAGATGCAGGGGGTGTTATGGGGATCATGAGAGATGCAGGGGGGGTGTTATGGGGGTCAGTGAGAGATGCAGGGGGGTGTTATGGGGGTCATGAGAGATGCAGGAGGGGTGTTATGGGGTCATTATAGATATAGGAGTGTTATGGGGGTCATGAGAGATGCAGGAGGTGTGTTATGGGGGTCGTGAGAGATGCAGGAGGGTGTTATGGGGTCGTGAGAGATGCAGGGGGGTGTTATGGGGGTCGTGAGAGATGCAGGAGGGGTGTTATGGGGGATCGTGAGAGATGCAGGAGGGGTGTTATGGGGGTCGTGAGAGATGCAGGAGGGGTGTTATGGGGTCGTGAGAGATGCAGGGGGGTGTTATGGGGTCGTGAGAGATGCAGGAGGGTGTTATGGGGGTCATGAGAGATGCAGGGGGGTGTTATGGGGGTCATGAGAGATGCAGGGGGGTGTTATGGGGGATCATGAGAGATGCAGGGGGGTGTTATGGGGATCATGAGAGATGCAGGGGGGTGTTATGGGGATCATGAGAGAGATGCAGGGGGGTGTTATGGGGGTCATGAGAGATGCAGGGGGGGTTGGTTATGGGGGATCATGAGAGATGCAGGGGGGTGTTATGGGATCATGAGAGATGCAGGGGGGTGTTATGGGGATCATGAGAGGGGGTGTTATGGGGATCATGAGAGATGCAGGGGGGTGTTATGGGGATCATGAGAGATGCAGGGGGGTGTTATGGGGGTCATGAGAGATGCAGGAGGGGTGTTATGGGGGTCATGAGAGATGCAGGAGGGGTGTTATGGGGATCATGAGAGATGCAGGAGGGGTGTTATGGGGATCATGAGAGATGCAGGAGGGGTGTTATGGGGTCATGAGAGATGCAGGAGGGGTGTTATGGGGGTCATGAGAGATGCAGGGGGGTGTTATGGGGGTCATGAGAGATGCAGGGGGTGTTATGGGGGTCATGAGAGATGCAGGAGGGGTGTTATGGGGGTCATGAGAGATGCAGGAGGGGTGTTATGGGGATCGTGAGAGATGCAGGAGGGGTGTTATGGGGATCGTGAGAGATGCAGGGGGTGTTATGGGGATCGTGAGAGATGCAGGGGGGTGTTATGGGGGTCGTGAGAGATGCAGGGGGGTGTTATGGGGGTCATGAGAGATGCAGTGGAGTGTTATGGGGGTCATGAGAGATGCAGGGGGTGTTATGGGGTTCATGAGAGATGCAGGAGGGGTGTTATGGGGGTCATGAGAGATGCAGGGGGGTGTTATGGGGATCATGAGAGATGCAGGAGGGGTGTTATGGGGATCATGAGAGATGCAGGGGGGTGTTGCAGGGGGTGTTATGGGGGTCATGAGAGATGCAGGGGGTGTTATGGGGGTCATGAGAGATGCAGGAGGGGTGTTATGGGGGTCATGATAGATATAGGGAGTGTTATGGGGATCATGAGAGATGCAGGGGGTGTTATGGGGATCATGAGAGATGCAGGGGGTGTTATGGGGATCATGAGAGATGCAGGAGGGGTGTTATGGGGATCATGAGAGATGCAGGAGGGGTGTTATGGGGATCATGAGAGATGCAGGAGGGGTGTTATGGGGGTCATGAGAGATGCAGTGGGGTGTTATGGGGATCATGAGAGATGCAGGAGGGGTGTTATGGGGGTCATGAGAGATGCAGTGGGGTGTTATGGGGATCATGAGAGATGCAGGAGGGGTGTTATGGGGGTCATGAGAGATGCAGGAGGGGTGTTATGGGGGTCATGAGAGATGCAGGAGGGGTGTTATGGGGGTCATGAGAGATGCAGGGGGGTGTTATGGGGATCATGAGAGATGCAGGGGGGGTGTTATGGGGGTCATGAGAGATGCAGGAGGGGTGTTATGGGGTCATGAGAGATGCAGTGGGGTGTTATGGGGGTCATGAGAGATGCAGGGGTGGTGTTATGGGGGTCATGAGAGATGCAGGAGGGGTGTTATGGGGGTCATGATAGATATAGGGAGTGTTATGGGGGTCGTGAGAGATGCAGGAGGTGTGTTATGGGGATCGTGAGAGATGCAGGAGGGGTGTTATGGGGGTCGTGAGAGATGCAGGAGGGTGTTATGGGGGTCGTGAGAGATGCAGGGGGGTGTTATGGGGGTCATGAGAGATGCAGGAGGGGTGTTATGGGGATCGTGAGAGATGCAGGAGGGGTGTTATGGGGGTCATGAGAGATGCAGGGGGGTGTTATGGGGGTCATGAGAGATGCAGGGGGGTGTTATGGGGGTCATGAGAGATGCAGGGGGGTGTTATGGGGATCATGAGAGATGCAGGGGGGTGTTATGGGGATCATGAGAGATGCAGGGGGGTGTTATGGGGGTCATGAGAGATGCAGGAGAGGTGTTATGGGGGTCATGAGAGATGCAGTGGGGTGTTATGGGGGTCATGAGAGATGCAGGGGGGTGTTATGGGGATCATGAGAGATGCAGTGGAGTGTTATGGGGGTCATGAGAGATGCAGGGGGTGTTATGGGGGTCATGAGAGATGCAGGAGAGGTGTTATGGGGATCGTGAGAGATGCAGGAGGGTGTTATGGGGTCATGAGAGATGAAGGGGGGGTGTTATGGGGGTCATGAGAGATGCAGGGGGTGTTATGGGGGTCATGAGAGATGCAGGAGGGGTGTTATGGGGGTCATGAGAGATGCAGGAGGGGTGTTATGGGGATCATGAGAGATGCAGGAGGGGTGTTATGGGGATCATGAGAGATGCAGGAGGGGTGTTATGGGGGTCATGAGAGATGCAGGGGGGTGTTATGGGGGGTCATGAGAGATGCAGGGGGTGTTATGGGGGTCATGAGAGATGCAGGGGGTGTTATGGGGGTCATGAGAGATGCAGGAGGGGTGTTATGGGGGTCATGAGAGATGCAGGAGGGGTGTTATGGGGGTCATGAGAGATGCAGGAGGGGTGTTATGGGGGTCATGAGAGATGCAGGAGGGGTGTTATGGGGATCGTGAGAGATGCAGGGGGTGTTATGGGGGTCGTGAGAGATGCAGGGGGGTGTTATGGGGGTCGTGAGAGATGCAGGGGGGTGTTATGGGGGTCGTGAGAGATGCAGGGGGGTGTTATGGGGATCGTGAGAGATGCAGGGGGGTGTTATGGGGGTCATGAGAGATGCAGGGGGTGTTATGGGGGTCATGAGAGATGCAGGAGGGGTGTTATGGGGTCATGAGAGATGCAGGAGGGGTGTTATGGGGGTCATGAGAGATGCAGGAGGGGTGTTATGGGGGTCATGAGAGATGCAGGAGGGGTGTTATGGGGGTCATGAGAGATGCAGGAGGGGTGTTATGGGGTTCATGAGAGATGCAGGGGGGTGTTATGGGGGTCATGAGAGATGCAGGGGGGTGTTATGGGGGTCATGAGAGATGCAGGGGGTGTTATGGGGGTCATGAGAGATGCAGGGGGTGTTATGGGGGTCATGAGAGATGCAGGGGGTGTTATGGGGATCATGAGAGATGCAGTGGGGGTGATATGGGGGTCATGAGAGATGCAGTGGGGGTGTTATGGGGGTCATGAGAGATGCAGGGGGTGTTATGGGGGTCATGAGAGATGCAGGGGGTGTTATGGGGGTCATGAGAGATGCAGGGGAGTGTTATGGGGATCATGAGAGATGCAGTGGGGTGTTATGGGGGTCATGAGAGATGCAGGGGGGTGTTATGGGGGTCAAGAGAGATGCAGGGGGGTGTTATGGGGGGTCATGAGAGATGCAGGAGGGTGTTATGGGGGTCATGAGAGATGCAGGGGGGTGTTATGGGGGTCATGAGAGGTGCCCCCCCCCTGCACCTCTCCTCATCCCCCCCCCCCCCCCCCGGTTATAATAGTGATGAGGAGAGGTGGGGGGGGGAGTTATAGTAATAATGAGGAGAGGTATATGTATATATGATGTGTATGCATGTGTGGCAGTATTGTATTCAGTGGATGCAGTGTGGAGCAGCATTATATTCAGGGTACAGGGTGTGGCAGCATTATATTCAGGGGTACAGTGTGTGGCAGTATTATATTCAGGGGTACAGTGTGTGGAAGCATTATATTCAGGGTACAGTGTGTGGCAGTATTATTTTCAGGGTACAGTGTGTGGCAGTATTATTTTCAGGGTACAGTGTGTGGCAGTATTATTTTCAGGGTACAGTGTGTGGAAGCATTATATTCAGTGGATACAGTGTGGAGCAGCATTATATTCAGGGTACAGTGTGTGGCAGCATTATATTCAGGGTACAGTGTGTGGCAGAATTATAGTCAGGGTACAGTGTGTGGCAGCATTATAGTCGGTACAGTGTGAGGCAGCATTATATTCAGGGTACAGTGTGTGGAAGCATTATATTCAAGGTACAGTGTGAGGCAGCATTATCTTCAGGGTACAGTGTGGGGCAGTATATTATTTAGAGTACACTTTCTGGCAAGGTTATAATGATTACTGTCTTCATGCAGAGGATGAGGATCTGCTGACAGTGAGGAGCCAATGATGCCTGGATGTCAGACTCTGCAGAGAAGATGGAGCTGGAGGAAGACCTGGTCTCTGGACCAGATGAAGAAGAAAAGATAACAGAGAAGATATCACTCAAGTCAGAAGACGTCACTCAGGTCACTATCATTGTGTATTCTCCTGACTGTCCCATCAGAGCTGTAGTCACTTGTAAGTTCTGCAGTGATGATGGGTAAAACTGTGTCCAATCTGTGGCTCTTCAGCTGTTACAAAACTACAACTCCCATTGCCAGAGGCTCTCCAGAATGATGGGAGTTTTAGCTTTCCAACAGCTGGAGAACCATTTTAACCGAGGTGATCGGTGGGGGTCTCAGCAGTCAAACCCCCACCAAAAAAATGGCCCGGGAGGGGGGGGGGGTCTGGACAGCGGGTATGGGTAGGGAACACTGCTGCACCTAATGTGGGGGGAAGACTGCCTACCTAATGTGGGGGGAAGACTGCCTACCTAATGTAGGGGGAACACTGCTGCACCTAATGTGCGTCGTATTGACGTTCGCTCACGTTGCGCTCCCAGAATTCAAGGGTCGGCGTTACTATGGAGGGGGGGGCCTCCATGTCCATTTTGCTTGGGGCCCCCAAATTCCTTCAAACGGCCCTGATAGTCCCCCACATTAGGTGCAGTATAGTTCCCCACATTAGGTGCAGTATAGTCCCACACATTGGTGCAGTATAGTCCCCCACATTAGGAGCAGTATAGCTCTCCACATTAGGTGCAGTATAGCTCTCCACATTAGGTGCAGTATAGCTCTCCACATTAGGTGCAGTATAGTTCTCCACATTAGGTGCAGTATAGTTCTCCACATTAGGTGCAGTATAGTTCCCCCACATTAGGTTGGCAGTATAGTTCCCCCACATTAGGTTGGCAGTATAGTTCCCCCACATTAGGTTGGCAGTATAGTTCCCCCACATTAGGTTGTCAGTATAGTTCCCCACATTAGGTGCAGTATAATTCCCCACATTAGGTGCAGTATACAGTAGTTCCCCCACATGAGGTGCAGTATAATTCCCCACATTAGGTGCAGTATACAGTAGTTCCCCCACATTAGGTGCAGTATACAGTAGTTCCCCCACATTAGTTGCAGTATACAGTAGTTCCCCCGCATTAGGTGCAGTATAATTCCCCCCATTAGGTGCAGTATACAGTAGTTCCCCACATTAGGTGCAGTATACAGTAGTTCTCCCACATTAGGTGCAGTATACAGTAGTTCCCCCACATTAGGTGCAGTGTAGTTCCCCCACATTAGGTGCAGTATAGTTCCCCACATTAGGTGCAGTATAGTTCCCCCACATTAGGTGCAGTATAGTTCCCCACATTAGGTGGAGTATAGTTCCCCCACATTAGGTGCAGTGTAGTTCCCCCACATTAGGTGCAGTGTAGTTCCCCCACATTAGGTGCAGTGTAGTTCCCCCACATTAGGTGCAGTATAGTTCCCCCACATTAGGTGCAGTATAGCTCTCCACATTAGGTGCAGTATAGTTCTCGACATTAGGTGCAGTATAGTTCTCCACATTAGGTGCACTATAGTTCCCCCACATTAGGTTGGCAGTATAGTTCCCCCACATTAGGTTGGCAGTATAGTTCCCCACATTAGGTGCAGAATAGTTCCCCACATTAGGTGCAGTATAGTCCCTCCACATTAGGTGCAGTATACAGTAGTTCCCCACATTAGGTGCAGTATACAGTAGTTCCCCACATTAGGTGCAGTATACAGTAGTTCCCCACATTAGGTGCAGTATACAGTAGTCCCCCCACATTAGGTGCAGTATACAGTAATCCCCCCACATTAGGTGCAGTATACAGTAATCCCCCCACATTAGGTGCAGTATACAGTAGTCCCCCCACATTAGGTGCAGTATACAGTAGTCCCCCCAAATTAGGTGCAGTATTCAGTAGTTCCCCACATTAGGTGCAGTATACAGTAGTTCCCCACATTAGGTGCAGTATACAGTAGTCCCCCCACATTAGGTGCAGTATACAGTAATCCCCCCACATTAGGTGCAGTATACAGTAATCCCCCCACATTAGGTGCAGTATACAGTAGTCCCCCCACATTAGGTGCAGTATACAGTAGTCCCCCCACATTAGGTGCAGTATACAGTAGTTCCCCACATTAGGTGCAGTATACAGTAGTTCCCCACATTAGGTGCAGTATACAGTAGTTCCCCACATTAGGTGCAGTATAATTCCCCACATTAGGTGCAGTATACAGTAGTTCCCCCACATTAGGTGCAGTATACAGTAGTTCCCCCACATTAGGTGCAGTATACAGTAATTCCCCCGCATTAGGTGCAGTATAATTCCCCCCATTAGGTGCAGTATACAGTAGTTCACCACATTAGGTGCAGTATACAGTAGTTCCCCCACATTAGGTGCAGTATACAGTAGTTCCCCCACATTAGGTGCAGTATAGTTCCCCACATTAGGTACAGTATAGTTCCCCCACATTAGGTGCAGTATAGTTCCCCCACATTAGGTGCAGTGTAGTTCCCCCACATTAGGTGCAGTGTAGTTCCCCCACATTAGGTGCAGTGTAGTTCCCCCACATTAGGTGCAGTGTAGTTCCCCCACATTAGGTGCAGTGTAGTTCCCCCACATTAGGTGCAGTGTAGTTCCCCCACATTAGGTGCAGTGTAGTTCCCCCACATTAGGTGCAGTGTAGTTCCCCCACATTAGGTGCAGTGTAGTTCCCCCACATTAGGTGCAGTGTAGTTCCCCCACATTAGGTGCAGTGTAGTTCCCCCACATTAGGTGCAGTGTAGTTCCCCCACATTAGGTGCAGTGTAGTTCCCCCACATTAGGTGCAGTGTAGTTCCCCCACATTAGGTGCAGTGTAGTTCCCCCACATTAGGTGCAGTGTAGTTCCCCCACATTAGGTGCAGTGTAGTTCCCCCACATTAGGTGCAGTGTAGTTCCCCCACATTAGGTGCAGTGTAGTTCCCCCACATTAGGTGCAGTGTAGTTCCCCCACATTAGGTGCAGTGTAGTTCCCCCACATTAGGTGCAGTGTAGTTCCCCCACATTAGGTGCAGTGTAGTTCCCCCACATTAGGTGCAGTGTAGTTCCCCCACATTAGGTGCAGTGTAGTTCCCCCACATTAGGTGCAGTGTAGTTCCCCCACATTAGGTGCAGTGTAGTTCCCCCACATTAGGTGCAGTGTAGTTCCCCCACATTAGGTGCAGTGTAGTTCCCCCACATTAGGTGCAGTGTAGTTCCCCCACATTAGGTGCAGTGTAGTTCCCCCACATTAGGTGCAGTGTAGTTCCCCCACATTAGGTGCAGTGTAGTTCCCCCACATTAGGTGCAGTGTAGTTCCCCCACATTAGGTGCAGTGTAGTTCCCCCACATTAGGTGCAGTGTAGTTCCCCCACATTAGGTGCAGTGTAGTTCCCCCACATTAGGTGCAGTGTAGTTCCCCCACATTAGGTGCAGTATAGTTCCCCCACATTAGGTGCAGTATAGTTCCCCCACATTAGGTGCAGTATAGTTCCCCCACATTAGGTGCAGTATAATTCCCCACATTAGGTGCAGTATAATTCCCCACATTAGGTGCAGTATAATTCCCCACATTAGGTTGGCAGTATAGTTCCCCCACATTAGGTCGGCAGTATAGTTCCCCCACATTAGGTCGGCAGTATAGTTCCCCACATTAGGTGCAGTATACAGTAGTTCCCCACATTAGGTGCAGTATACAGTAGTTCCCCACATTAGGTGAAGTACAGTAGTTTCCCCACATTAGGTGCAGTATACAGTAGTTCCCCCACATTAGGTGCAGTATAGTTCCCCCACATTAGGTGCAGTATAGTTCCCTCACATTAGGTGCAGTATAATTCCCCACATTAGGTGCAGTATAGTTCCCCCACATTAGGTGCAGTATAGTTCCCCCACATTAGGTGCAGTGTAGTTCCCCCACATTAGGTGCAGTGTAGTTCCCCCACATTAGGTGCAGTGTAGTTCCCCCACATTAGGTGCAGTGTAGTTCCCCCACATTAGGTGCACTATAATTCCACCACATTTGGTGCAGTATAGATCCCCACATTAAGTGACTGCACTTAATGTGGGGGAACTATACTGCACCAAATGTGGTGGAATTATAGTGCAACTAATGTTCCCCTACAGACATACAGCCTTCAGCCATATACAATGTATGGCTGGAGGCTGTATGCCTGTTTACTGCCCCACTTGAGTATTCCGACCACCGCTCCTGGATCACGATCTACTGCTATGGCCTATGGGCCATCCCGGTCACGATCTACTGCTATGGCCTATGGGCCATCCCGGGAGCAGCGGTCGGAACACTGAAGATGACCGCAGGTCACTTACCATACCCGCACGTCCTCCTCACAGCTGCGCTCTGCTGTACTGTTGCTATGGGCGCACGCACGTGACGTCAGTGCCGTCACTGCGTGCGCTTCCTCCCAACGGCCCCAGCGTTTTTAAAGTTAACGCGGGGCCGCTATGAAGTAAACGGGGCATCCTTGTGGCCTGAAAAGATTTTTCGGGACACAGGGATGTCCCGAATGTGACGGGGCCCCCCTGCGGGCACGGGGCCCGGAGCTGATCACTGTTTTAAAGTTGCCCCCCTGCTAATCTTTAACAAGAAGCCAACGCTGCGGCCACTTTAAAACAGTTGCCCCCCCCCCCTACTGAGCAGACGGCAGGACCCCTGGGGGATGGGGGCCCTAGGCAATTGCCTGGTTTGCCCCGCCATAACACCGGCCCTGCTTATAATGAAAAATGGCAGCAATGTTTTAAAAAGGCTATATGTGAAAATCCGGTATATTGATAGCAATATTAACAATAATGCCAGTATACAAGGAGAAAAATTATCACCATACATATTACCATGATACTGTTACTGACCAAATCCTGTATACTGAAACCAATATTACCAGTATACAAGGAGGAATATTATGCCCATACATATTACCGTCATACTGTTACTGACCAAATCCTGTGAATTGACATTGAAATTATCAATATCACTATACAAGGGACAAGTAATATCGCCACATCATGACCAGTATCACCGCAGAATGACTAATATCCCCGCACTGCTACTGAAAAAAATCCACTAGGCAAAGACCAAGGTTAACTCCATACAGTGATCATATACAGATAGATACCAACACTACAAAGGTGCCCCCCTTCCCTCTCCCCTTCTTAGCTAAGTAAATGTTCAGCCTTAATATATTAGGTAGGTAGGCAGGCTTCTTCCCACTTCTACCTCCATTCCACATTAGGCTGTATTCACCCCACGATTGTTACATACGGGACCGGATCCGATAGGGATATGTGAAAACCAGGCACTCCCGTATCTCAGCCGGACCCGGCCCCCATCTCATCTCATTTGAATGAGCCGACCGGAGTCAAATAGTGACTCCGGTCGGCTTATTTTTGCCCCATATCCGGTTTTGTGACCAGACTTAAAACCGTGGTATACTACAGTTTTAAGTACGGTCACAAATCTGGATACGGGGCAAAACTGAGCCGACTGGAGTCATTATCTGACTCCGGTCGGCTCCTTCAAACGAGATGTGGTCCGGGTCCGGCTGAGATACGGGAGCGCCTGGTTTTCACATCTCCCAGCCAGATCCGGTTTGTAACAATTGTGGTGTGAATGCAGCCTTAGCTAGATATATCTCTCTCCACCCAGGGCAGAACTGGGGCTAAAAACCAACCCTGAAAAAATGATCATACCAGCCCCACAGCATTGTGTCATTGTGGCAGCCGCCGGCAGCAGGGAAGGGACAGGGAAGCCTGACATTTGATTTGCCAGGCCTCCATAAGAAAGCTATGTTGTGGCAGAAATGTGGTATTAACGCTTGGGGAAGACAGTATAAAAAAACCCTCTCTTCCTTGCTCTTGCGCTACCGCCAGAATCACGAAATTCAGTTCCCAGTGTCCAGCGCTTCTGGGTTAGGTGACGTTACACAGCTGCTCATTCAGTTATGGGCCGAAGCAATGTCCAGCCTCAGCCTCTGATTGGATGGCTAGTTATATGACGTCACCTGACCCGGAAGTGCCAGATACCAGGAACACAATTCCAGTAGTAGTGCAGAAGCCAGGAATGTAACTGTATAGGGACTAGGGCTACAAACTGTGGACTGCTAGTTGTTCCAAAAATGGTCTGGGCATGCTGGGAGTTGTAGTTTTGCTGGGAGTTTTAGTTAAGCAACAGCTGGAGGTCCACAGTTTGGAGACCATTGGCATAGGGAGAGATGCGTCACCCGCCCCGCTGGGACCAGCCCCAGGGACTCATTTCCGGGGTTTCAGCAGGATTTTCAATCTAAGATGACTCTGAATGACCGAGTGTCTCAGTGTTTTTCCTGGTGTCCTGGGATCGTGATGTCTGCACCAGTTTTATGCTGCCCGATGTTTAGGCAGAATAACTGATAACACATTCCCCTTAACTGTAGTTATATATAAAACAATATTTATTATTTTTCATTAACAACTTAAATTGCAATAAAAGAAAACCAAAGTGCCCTCTCTTACAAAGTAGTAACAGCAGGTCTTCTCAGTGGCGTCTCTAGGGGGGGGGGGGCAGAGGGGGCCACGGCCCCCCCTACATAATGATTGGCCCCCCTTGTGCCCCCCCTAGCAGCAGTAGGTCACTAGCAGCTCTCATGGCTATCAGGGGGTACAGCTAGTTCACCAGTAAGGGGCCCGAGCCCCCGCCCCCCCGGAGCCATCTTTTTTATATAAACCTTCAGCCTGTAGAGGAGTGTACAGAGGGGTTTAGAGGAGTGTACATGAGTGACAGATGGGTGTACATGGGTGACAGAGGGGTGTAGAGGAGTGTACATGGGTGACAGATGGGTGTACATGGGTGACAGAGGGGTGTAGAGGAGTGTACATGGGTGACAGAGGGGTGTAGAGGAGTGTGCACCCTAAAGCACAAACTCATGCCGCACACGCGTGTGTGTGTTTATATAGATATATATATATATATATATATATATATATATATATATATATATATATATATATATATATATATATATATATAAATGTCGAAAAAAATGCAGCACTACTTTACCACAGTAGGCGGGTGCCAGCTCCTCAGGCTCGATCACAGCCAATTGATAACTTCAAAAATGGTGCGGCACTCCAAATATCCAAAAAATAACTATTTATTCCACATGTCAAACAGTGCGACGTTTCAGCCCCTCTTGCTTGCATGCACACATACATAAACAGACCTACACTCATATAAATATCAATACAAACAAAATGAAAAACTTTATTAAAACTTTTTTGGGGATTGGAGGCTTTTTTTTTAGATTGGAGGCTCCATTATACATACACTGTACAGCAATCATACCTCCATTATACATACACTGTACAGCAATCATACCTCCATTATACATACACTGTACAGCAATCATACATCCATTATAAATACACTGTGACTGTACAGCAATCATACATCCATTATACATACACTGTGACTGTACAGCAATCATACATTCAGTATACATACACTGTACAGCAATCATACCTCCATTATACATACACTGTACAGCAATCATACCTCCATTATACATACACTGTACAGAAATCATACATTCATTATACATACACTGTACAGCAATCATACCTCCATTATACATACACTGTACAGCAATCATACATCCATTATACATACACTGTACAGCAATCATACATCCATTACACATACACTGTACAGCAACCATACCTCCATTATACATACACTGTACAGCAATCATACATTCATTATACATACACTGTACAGCAATCATACCTCCATTATACATACACTGTACAGCAATCATACATTCATTATACATACACTGTACAGCAATCATACATACATTATACATACACTGTACAGCAAGCATACCTCCATTATACATACACTGTACAGCAATCATACATTCAGTATACATACACTGTACAGCAATCATACATCCATTATACATACACTGTACAGCAAGCATACCTCCATTATACATACACTGTACAGCAAGCATACCTCCATTATACATACACTGTACAGCAATTATACCTCCATTATACATACACTGTACAGAAATCATACATTCATTATACATACACTGTACAGCAATCATACCTCCATTATACATACACTGTACAGCAATCATACATCCATTATACATACACTGTACAGCAATCATACATCCATTATACATACACTGTACAGCAATCATACCTCCATTATACATACACTGTACAGCAATCACACATTCATTATACATACACTGTACAGCAATCATACCTCCATTATACATACACTGTACAGCAATCATACATCCATTATACATACACTGTACAGCAAGCATACCTCCATTATACATACACTGTACAGCAATCATACATTCAGTATACATACACTGTACAGCAATCATACATCCATTATACATACACTGTACAGCAAGCATACATCCATTATACATACACTGTACAGCAATCATACCTCCATTATACATACACTGTACAGCAAGCATACCTCCATTATACATACACTGTACAGCAATCATACCTCCATTATACATACACTGTACAGCAAGCATACCTCCATTATACATACACTGTACAGCAAGCATACATCCATTATACATACACTGTACAGCAATCATACATTCATTATACATACACTGTACAGCAATCGTACCTCTATTATACATACACTGTACAGCAATCGTACCTCTATTATACATACACTGTACAGCAATCATACATCCATTATACATACACTGTACAGCAAGCATACCTCCATTATACATACACTGTACAGCAATCATACATTTATTATACATACACTGTACAGCAATCATACATCCATTATACATACACTGTACAGCAATCATACATCCATAATGCATACACTGTACAGCAATCATACATCCATTATACATACACTGTACAGCAAGCATACCTCCATTATACATACACTGTACAGCAATCATACATTCATTATACATACACTGTACAGCAATCATACATCCATTATACATACACTGTACAGCAATCATACATCCATTATACATACACTGTACAGCAATCATACATCCATTATACATACACTGTACAGCAATCATAAATCCATTATACATACACTGTACAACAATCATACCTCCATTATACATACACTGTACAGCAAGCATACCTCCATTATACATACACTGTACAGCAATCATAAATCCATTATTCATACACTGTACAGCAATCATACATCCATTATACATACACTGTACAGCAATCATACATCCATTATACATACACTGTACAGCAAGCATACATTCATAATACATACACAGTGACTGTACAGCAATCATACATCCATTATACATACACTGTACAGCAATCATACATTCATTATACATACACTGTACAGCAATCATACATTCATTATACATACTGTGTCTGTACAGCAATCATACATCCATTATACATACACTGTACAGCAAGCATACCTCCATCATACATACACTGTACAGCAATCATACATTCAGTATACATACACTGTACAGCAATCATACATTCATTATACATACACTGTACAGCAAGCATGCCTCCATTATACATACACTGTACAGCAAGCATACCTCCATTATACATACACTGTACAGCAATCATACATCCATTATACATACACTGTACAGCAAGCATACCTCCATTATACATACACTGTACAGCAATCATACATTCATTATACATACACTGTACAGCAATCATACATCCATTATACATACATCGTACAGCAATCATACATCCATTATACATACACTGTACAGCAATCATACATCCATTATACATACACTGTACAGCAAGCATACCTCCATTATACATACACTGTACAGCAATCATACATTCATTATACATACACTGTACAGCAATAATACATCCATTATACATACGCTGTACAGCAATCATACATTCATTATACATACACTGTACAGCAATCATACATCCATTATACATACACTGTACAGCAAGCATACCTCCATTATACATACACTGTACAGCAATCATACATTCATTATACATACACTGTACAGCAATCATACATCCATTATACATACACTGTACAGCAATCATACATTCATTATACATACACTGTACAGCAATCATACATCCATTATACATACACTGTACAGCAATCATACATCCATTATACATACACTGTACAGCAATCATACATCCATTATACATACACTGTACAGCAATCATACCTCCATTATACATACACTGTACAGCAAGCATACCTCCATTATACATACACTGTGCAGCAATCATACATCCATTATACATACACTGTACAGCAATCATACATCCATTATACATACACTGACTGTACAGCAATCATACATCCATTATACATACACTGTGACTGTATAGCAATCAAACATCCATTATACATACACTGTACAGCAAGCGTACCTCCATTATACATACACTGTGACTGTACAGCAATCATACATCCATTATACATACACTGTACAGCAAGCATACCTCCATTATACATACCCTGTGACTGTACAGCAATCATACATCCATTATACATACACTGTACAGCAATCATACATCCATTATACATACACTGTACAGCAAGCATACCTCCATTATACATACACTGTACAGCAAGCATACCTCCATTATACATACACTGTACAGCAATCATACCTCCATTATACATACACTGTACAGCAATCATACCTCCATTATACATACACTGTACAGCAAGCATACCTCCATTATACATACACTGTACAGCAAGCATACCTCCATTATACATACACTGTGACTGTACAGCAATCATACATCCATCATACATACACTGTACAGCAAGCATACCTCCATTATACATACACTGTGACTGTACAGCAATCATACATCCATTATACATACACTGTGACTGAACAGCAAGCATACCTCCATTATACATACACTGACTGTACAGCAATCATACATCCATTATACATACACTATACAGCAAGCATACCTCCATTATACATACACTGTACAGCAAGCATACCTCCATTATACATACACTGTACAGCAAGCATACCTCCATTATACATACACTGTATAGCAATCATACCTCCATTATACATACACTGTACAGCAAGCATACCTCTATTATACATACACTGTACAGCAATCATACCTCCATTATACATACACTGTGACTGTACAGCAATCATACATCCAATCCATTAATAATGGATTGGATGTATGATTGTTGTACAGTCACAGACACAGTGTATGTATAATGGATGTATGATTGCTGTACAGTGTATGTATAATGGACAGGGCTGTCTTTAATTTTGATTGGACCCTGGGCAAGCAATTTTTTTGGGGGGCCCCCCGGTCCCCCACCCCCATCCCACACACACTCGGGATCAGTACAGGATCAGTAATGTAATGTATGTACACAGTGACCTCACCAGCAGAATAGTGAGTACAGCTCTGGAGAGAAGGTGTGTTCTGCTGAGCTCCAGAGTTTCCCAGAGAAGCAGTGATTTTCTTCCACCCCTCCCCAGGTGTGTGGCAGACACCTGGGTAGGTTTTCCTGCTATGGAGCCCCGGGAAGCTGGGGCTTCATCTTGCACCCCCCCCCCCCCCCCCCCGTTCTCGGCTGGCGGGGTGTGCAAAGGAAAATGCAACAGCCAGTAGTCAGGATGGGGTGAGGAGATCCACCAGGGTCCACAGCCATGTGGGGCCCCCTCCCCGACCTCAGCTGGGAGCTGCAAAGCTTCCAGCAGAAGCTCATCCAGGCAGCGGAGTGGAAAGTCTGCATCATAGTTACATAGTTACAAAGTTACATAGTTAGTATGGTTGAAAAAAGACATACGTCCATCAAGTCCAACCAGGGGATTGAAGGGAAGGATGTAAGGGGATAAGGGAAAGGGATGTAGTTTTATAATTCTGCATAAGCTTTAATGTTATTTTGTTCCAGGAATGTATCTAACCCTGTTTTAAAGCTGTTAATTGTTCCTGCTGTGACCAGTTCCTGAGGTAGACCGTTCCATAAATTCACAGTCCTCACGGTAAAGAAGGCGTGCCGCCCCTTTAGACTAAACCTTTTCTTTTCCAGACGGAGGGAGTGCCCCCTCGTCCTTTGGGGGGGTTTAACCTGGAACAGTTTTTCTCCATATTTTTTGTATGGGCCATTAATATACTTATATACGTTTATCATATCCCCATATCCAGCCTGTTTCCTCAGAACCCCAGCAATGGGGGGTAAAGGGGCCCAAAGAATCCCTGGCCAGCTTTGGGTCCAAAATCCAGGCCAAGATGGCTCAGTATGAACAGCTCGGAAAACAACTAAGAGGCCTCAGAGAGGAGCTGAAGTTTGCAAGACTGTTGAGACCCAATTAGCTCCGAGCAGGCTATAACTACCCCTCCCCCTTACTACAATAATTAATTAAATAATAACTGACACAACAACAATTCAACTTTTCCGTGGGTGGGGATCGGCCACAGCTTTATTTATAAAATTACTTATATAAATAACAATTTAACTGTAACAAAGACACCGATTGGCTTCTTGCCAACCCGAGAGGTGCTGCCACACTATCCTGTGTGGAGGTCTACCCCGGGTTGACCCCGCTTTCACCGTCTTCTTACCGCCAAGCTGTGACTTACAATAAACAGAGATACAAAAAGGGAGGGAGGGAGGGCAAAACTCCGGGTCCTGGGCAGATTGAGGGGGGAAGGGAGGCACCACAGCTATAAATACCCAGGGGAGGGCCTTTGAAAGCCCGGGAAACTATTAGACCCCTGATTGGTGCACTCCTTCCCCCCCACCCATGGGACATACCACTATAGTTAGCAACAAGTTTTTACAGGCGGGGGAGGGGGCTAAAAAACATTGCCTGTATATTTCTTAACCCCTTAACTGCTCACCAGTCAGGGGGCAAGCTAGTTATGCACAGCTTGCCCCTCCAGACTGTTGAGACCCAATTAGCTCCGAGCTGGCTATAACTACCCCTCCCCCTTACTACAATAATTAATTAAATAATAACTGACACAACAACAATTCAACTTTTCCGTGGGTGGGGATCGGCCACAGCTTTATTTATAAAATTACTTATATAAATAACAATTTAACTGTAACAAAGACACCGATTGGCTTCTTGCCAACCCAAGAGGTGCTGCCACACTGTCCTGTGTGGAGGTCTACCCCGGGTTGACCCCGCTTTCACCGTCTTCACCGTCCACCCAAGAGATACTGGATAGCCAACACCTGGGGCCAACTCAGCCCCCCGAACACACCCAACACATTTCCTCTCCAGGAAAGTCGCCCAACACATTTCCTCTCCAGGAAAGTCGCCCAACACATTTCCTCTCCAGGAAAGTCGCCCAACACATTTCCTCTCCAGGAAATTCTCCCAACACATAACCTCTCCAGGAAATCCGAGGTACCTGCCGCCAGGTCCTATGTTTTTGCATTTTATTTTATTTTTTGTAATTTTTATTTTTTTTGTATTCACTAACTCTTGTGTGAACTCATTTCTCATTTCTCGCCCATACACCGAAGAGTGCCGCAGCACTCGCACCACCTTGCGGAAAGCCGCTCGCAAAACAAAAACACATGTGGGAAACATCAAACTGGGCGAAAATAGCAACGCAACAAGCAGATCGCCCGCGCCCCACGCGCTGCGCTACCCTCTCCGGAAACTGAGCCCTCTCCGCCGACACCGACACAAAAAGAGAGCGAATCCCAAACTCACAACACCCCCTCCTACAAAGAGAAGCCAAAACCCAAAACAGACAATCGAGGGCGGGGAGCATAAAAGAAAAAGAGGTGGGGGGGGAGGCCCCCACCGCAGTCCAATCAACAATAGGACGACAACAGGAAAAAACAGTCATTCGTGGACCCTCATGCAGCACAAGCTGTGTGTCCCAGATCGCCTAAGCAATCTCGGACCGACGGACCTGAAAACGCACAAAATAGGCACCCAAAAAACACATCAGACACCCAAGTGTCATGGAAGGAGACGAGGAGAAAGAAAGTGCCCCATCCACCTAGCCCCGAAAAAAGCCAGCGCAAAACCTCGGATCAGAAAAAACGACGCAAAAGCGACAACCAAAAATCCGACCCACAGCCGCCACCAAGCGACCCAAAAACTGATAGGAAAAAATGGTCGCCGACAGCAAGGCCACCCGCTCACGGGCCCAGCCCCTAGGTATACACCAACATCCCACCAACCGCAAAGCAGAAAAGAAAAATCACCCCCCGTCATGCGGCAACCTCACCCCACTGGATCGCAGCACAGTGGGAAAGCACCCTTTTTTTTTTTTTTTTTTTTTGCACTGAGTAGTAGGTGATTCACATGAACAGGTGAAGATACCCAGCGTCACATACTAAGAATGTTAATTGGATACATGCAGAATACAGCCCAAATCTCGAACGTCCTTGGATAGGAGACACAGCAGTTAACTTATTTTATCACAGCCTATCAAAACGAAATAGGAAGTCAAACAGCAGAACCTTGTAGGTACAAAAAACAAAACCCCTATCCACAGACACACTTGGAACCTTCGGGACCCTCCTTGACTGTAGACATCCCGGCCTCCACACCAACCCCAACTACTCGCAAGCGCCTCACCGTGAGTGCGACCAAGTCGCAGGAGCCACTAAAGCGGACCAAGAAATACACCAATCTCCACGATGACCCACAGGCCGAAAATTTAACCACAACTGTATCACTCAGTCCTACCCCGGGACCCGAACCCGAGGTGGTCTCCCATTCCACAGCCACATGAGCAAACCTTCCGACTCCACCCGAGGGAGCAACCTCCGGAACCACTGCCAGAGAACGGGACAAAGCGTCAACACCCAATACCGACCCCAGGGAGTACAGCCGCAAAATAAACCTTATCTCCAAACAGCGAAGCACTAGGTGCAACAAGCCGAGCGCAGGAAGAAAGCCGAAAGAAAGAAATAATAACAGTGACAACGCCCCAAATGTCAGACCGACAAAACGCCCCCGATCACTCAAATCACACCCAAAAAAGAAAAGCATCACCAAATTATAGCGCAATCAAGCACAGGGGCCACGCCAACCCACACAGTACCGTTACAATCCTAGAACATGAACTGCTGAAGCAAGCACCCAAAGTCCCACAACCAACACCAAAGGAAAAAGCACAAACAAAAAACCCAAGCATGGCAGAAACCCACTGACTACCAAGACACCCAGTAGTAAACCACCCTGCAGCACCACTGGAAAACCAAAACACCACACCAACAACCAACCAAACCAGCCACACCCGGGAACAGAGCGAGCTCTCCATGAGCTGCAACGGGGGACTGAAAGCAGGCCTGTCCACTGCATCACGCCTGAAAAAAACCCAACCAACCGGAACGTCAGCCCTTAGTGCACCAGGGGCACATATGCGGGGGCACAGATACCACACACCCTCGGCGGCCAGAGACAACCTGCAGGAAAAAACTCCGCCCTGAACCACATTCCACGTGGAACATTCAGTAAACCAGCAAGGACCGGAACCGGGGCACATAGCGAGCCCTGAAGAAACCAAAACAGAGAAAACGCAATTACTCCCTGACCATAGGAAAGCAGCAAACCAAGGCCAACAAGGCATGCGGAAGACATGCTAATCTCCTCAAAATCGTTCCAATTTTAACATACATGCTGCCGAAGCGAGCACAAAATATGGACGCTTCACAAATTTGCATGTCAGCCTTGCAGCAACAAACCACACCCCAACAAGTGTAGAGCACAGGAGAATCACCCTCCGGAATACCACCACGAACAGAAGAAACCACACAGGCAAGACAAACGGAGACACAAGCAAAACCTACCCCCAGAGACTCAAGCGAAACCTACCCTCCGCCACATCAGCCAAAGCACCCAGCACGACATACAGGAGTCCCATGCCTACATGAGATTGGGCGAAACAGGAAAAAACAGCAGACAAATATACTAGGACAATGGAGCAGCGGAGAGAGACTACAACTTAAGATGGAGAGATAAACCAAACAAAGGGGGAGAAAACCCAAAGAAACAAAACCGTGACTGGGTGGCAGCCACCGATTCAGGAAAAGGAACATGCCTACGGGAGCTAAGTCAGCAAAACCCCGGCCACCTAGAGCGTAAGGCCAAAAGACCACACACCCAAGCGCGCACCGCAGAAAATGATACCCTACCAAAGCACCCCGTCAAGAAGAGACGTACCCAACTCACAACCAGAGACCAACACAGATATACACCCATATCCGAGACCCAAACTCAACAAACACACGGGAACAAAAGGACGAACACTACACAGACGTAGCAATAAGCACACAAACCAGGGAAGGGGCAAAGCCCCACATCAGAAGACTCACCAATTCCAGAAAATGGAGAAGCACAACAGAGGGAGGAACCACTTCACCACCGCCGCAGGCGTGGGACAAGGCACGCTGGAGACCGCCGGGTCGCGGGCACTCGGCCGCCGCACGGAACGGCGCCGGAAACCACGCCGGGAAAACAGCAGTAGAGGACTCCGAGGGAGAACCCTGCGGGAAGAACCGAAACACCTACTCCCCGCAGGTGAACAGAAGGCCCAAAAAACACCGCCTGTGCCGCCCCCCAGGACCAGAGCGAGAGCGGCGACAAATACGTCTATGCCCCCATCCGGCCCCAGAGGGGGGAAGAGCAACACGAAATCAGGGGAGCACTCCCTACCCCTCCACGGGGGGCATTGGAGAGGCAGGAGGAAGGAGGACAGCAGTGGCAGCAGTGGGGGAAGGGGGGGGGTTGGGAACTCGGGGCAGAGAGGTGATGGGGAGGCGTGGGGGGGGCGCAATGGATGCAAGAACCATGGGGAGCACTGGAAGAGCACGAGGAAAAAGGGGGGAGGGGCAGCAGCAGCAGTGGGCAGGGGGGGAGTGCTAGTGTGGTGGGGGTAAGGAGCCGGGCAATGGAGTGGGGACGGTATGAGTGCTCATATAGTTGGCGTTGTGATCTGAAGCTGTCCGCAGTACCATTGTCGTTTCGATCAGAGTTTGAGATCGCTGTTTTTCATATTTACGGTATAAAAAGGGGTCAAAAATACGCTATTTTGGACTGTGAAATTTATTTATTCAAGTAATATTACTTATTTATGTATTTTATTCATTAATTAATAAATTTGTAATGTTTTTTTTTTTTTTTTTTTATATTATACACGTACGCCATAGACGGAGCGCCTTAAATGACTATATTTATTAATTAATTTATTTATTTTTTTATACTACGGACATGTAGGCACGTGGCGATACCACACGTGTATGTTGTTGTAATATACAGTATTTTATGTATTATTATTTTATTTATAGATTTTAATTTTTTATCATTACTATTATGGTATTTTTCTTTTCTTTTCTTTTTCTTTTTTTTTTTTATTATTAATTTTTATTTTTTATTTTATTTTATGATGTGGAAAAGGGGGGTGATCAAACGTGTAAAATTGCAAGGGTTAAAAGATCTTTATTAACTTAACTATTCAAATACTTCAACAGTTTTTTTTTTTTTTTTGCAATGCTATAGCTCCCCTAGGAGCTATAACACTGCACACACTGAACCTGACACCGATCACTTGCCATGTAGTAACATGGCAATGATCGGTGTTATCAATGATTGATTGCTCAAGCCTGAATTTCAGGCTTGGAGCAATCAATTGAGGAGCGGACGCGCAGGAGGCAGGTGAGTGACCCTCCTGCTGCGTCCCAGCTGATCGGGACATCGCGATTTTATCGCGATGGTCCCAATCAGCCCGCTGAGCAGCCGGGATGCGTTCAATTACATTTTCAGACGCGGCGATGACTTTGATCGCCGCGTCTGAAAAGGTGATGCCGGACATCTGCCAGATCGGCGATGTCCGGCATTATCAGGGGTCCTGGTCGCTAATAGCAACTGGGACCCAACAGCTATAATGCGCGCTCACTATGTGAGCGCGGATTATAGCTGGGGACGCGCAAATGGACGTTAATAAACGTCCATTTGCGCAAACGTTAAAGGGGGTTAAAACAGCAGCAGCCACCCAGGGGCCGCCACCTCCAGAGCGGAGGGGACAAACAGGCGGGAGGGGGGGTTATGGTAAGGACCGCAACAGGGGGGGGGAGGCAGACGAAGGGGACCGCAACAGGGGGGAAAAAAGAGACGGACGGGGCAAGTAGGTAATCAGAGCCTGCTCCAGGAGCACCCAGGAGAGAGGGATCAAAGTACAGGCAGGGGAGAGGGCAAAAGAACGGGACAGGGCTCAAAGGGATTACAGTGGGAAAGGAGGGCAGGACTGATAAGAGGTCCGCCAGCCTCCTGAACCCGCCAAGGGTGCAACAGGAGGGGAGGCCAGCTCAGCCACAAGGGAGCATGCCAGCCCTCACCCATCTGCTCCATCCAGGCCACAAATAAGGGGCAGACACATACCAGCCAGCAGTCAAAACTCCGGGTCCTGGGCAGATTGAGGGGGAAAGGGAGGCACCACAGCTATAAATACCCAGGGGAGGGCCCCTGAAAGCCCGGGAAACTATTAGACCCCTGATTGGTGCACTCCTTCCCCCCCACCCATGGGACATACCACTATAGTTAGCAACAAGTTTTTACAGGCGGGGGAGGGGGCTAAAAAACATTGCCTGTATATTTCTTAACCCCTTAACTGCTCACCAGTCAGGGGGCAAGCTAGTTATGCACAGCTTGCCCCTCCAGCTACCAAGCAAACAATGCAGCAAAGACCAAGAGGGCAGCATTTTCCACCAAGGTGAGAGCTCTGAAGAAACAGGTGGATGAGATTGTGAGGCTGAGATCGGACATTGTGGAGGGAGGTGGTATACTCAGCGAGAGACTTGTGAACAAGGATCGTTTCTCCAGCATGAAGGTCTCAGGACAAGTGAGTAACCAAGATGACTGCCAGAGTGAGGAGGAAGAGATGGAGGGAGGTGAGGAGGGGGATTAGAGTGAGGGGGATATGGATACTGGACCTGTGTGTACCACCACTACTGTTACCCCAGACCCCCCACTTACCCTCAGTGAGGACTATGTAAACCCGGCTCAGGTGGCCTTACCTCCCTCCAGTGAGGAGGATGATGATGATGATGACGGCAGTGACTGCAGTGATGGAAGCGGCTTGGCAGATGGGGGTCTCCTGCGGGCAATTGTTATGCAGGAGTCCCCCACCCGTCTGGAAAACTTTTCCTTCGGGGATGATTTGGGCCCAGAGGAGAAGGGAAAGAAGAAGAAGAAAGGAAAGGGCAAGAAGAGGAAGAAGACACAAGGAGTTAAGTTTGTCTTTTCTCCCTTCCAGCAGTCTGGGTCGGCTGAAAAGGGTGCTGGGTCCCCCAATCTGCCAGACCCCGTTTCTGTAGTGGAGCGGGGCCAGCATGGGGGATACAGTAGCGCACCCAAAATGGCCGCGGGTGCTATAGAAAAAAAAGGGCACCCTCCTGTGAGGGGGGAGGGTGTCCAGGCACCGGAAAATGGCGGCAGATTCACCCGTTCGGGGGGCGGTCCCCTGGTTGAAGTGGGCGGTACAGGTCCTGGCACCGCAGGGCACTCTCCTGTGAGGGGGGGGGGGGGAGTGTCCGGGCGCTGGACCTTGTTGGTTCAGGGGGCGGTCCCCTAGGTGGCGTGGTTGATACTGGTTCTGGCGCCAGGGGGCACTCCGCTATAAAGTGGGAGGTTCCCTGCACATCAGCTGTAGCGGGAGTTAGTCCGGAGGGACAGTCTTTTTGTGAGGGGGAGTGGCCACCCATTTCAGAGGCGGAGCCTGTGTCTGCACCCAAAGACACAGGAAGAAAGAACTATGCAGCACCAATCCTGAAACCGGCAACCCTTAAACATGAAGCAAAAGACCCAGCCAGCCCAGTCTGTAACACTCCAAGGGAGAGTGAACGCAAGAGTGAAAGTGAAAGGAAAAATGTGAATAAAAATGGTAATGTGCAGAATGTGAGTTATAGTGGTGTGCATGGGAGGAGTTGTGGTAGCAGTGTTGATGAGGGGGGTGCAAGTAGTGTGCAAGAGAGGGGTGCAAGTAGTGTGCAAGAGAGGGGTGCAAGAGGAGTGCAAGAGAGGGGTGCAAGTGTAGTCCAAGAGAGGGGTGCTAGTGAAATACAGGTGAGGAGTGGTAGTGGAATGACAGAGAGAGGTGTTATGGCTGTTAAGAATAAGGGTCCAGGTTTGGCCTCTGGGTCAGTTCCTGGTTCGACTGCCCCCCCGGTAGTGGCTGCTTCTCAGAGAAGCTATGCCAGCGTCACTGCCGGGGGATCAGGGGGATCCCCATCTCCGTCTGGCTCTGGGGGTCACTTGCAACAGCGCCTCCTGGAGGCTCTACGTAGGGGAGACAGGTCAATCCATGTAGAGGGGAGGGGTGAGGTTGACCTGTCTTTTTGGATAGAAAGACATGGCTTAGGCGCCTTCCGAGAACAAAACGGGGAGGTGGTCTGGTCCCTCCCGACATCCGGCCAGGAAAGTGGCCGTAGGAATGTGGTCCGTTTAGTGTGGAGGGGCGAAGATGCGCGTCCGCCTCGGGGTAAGGTGGTTGAGCTCCTCCTCCGGATGGAATTCAGGGCAAGTGACATCTTTGCCCTGATCCACCCCTATGGTACTTCCGAGTTTGACATCAGCTTTGTTCGGCCAGAGGGTCTGGAACTTTTCTGGTCGAATTATGAGGTGGTGAAAAGCGAGCCCGGCTGGCGGGATTTCGCCGTAAAGGCGATATCCCGTCAGAATCTGGCCAAGAAAGTGACCGTTTTGACACGTAACGAGTCACTATCTTGCTATGACATTATGACCTGGCTTAGCCGATATGGGGATGTGACGGACATGCCAAAAAAGAACTATGACGAACATGGGATCTGGTCTGGGGCCTGGACGTTTTCCGTCAAACTGAAGCGTTCGGGGAGCACTGTTGCCCACATCCCATCAGCTGCTTTTCTTGGGAGAGACAGAATCCAAGTTTTCTACCAGGGGCAGCCCAAGGTCTGTCACAGGTGTGGCAGCCCCACTCACTTTAGCGCAGCCTGTACCGTGCAGGTCTGTGCACTGTGCGGTGGGGTAGGTCATCTTGCCGCATCCTGTAGGCAGATCAGGTGTCATCTGTGTGGTGTCTTAGGACACCCTTTCAGCCGTTGTCCTAGCGCCTTTGCCCGTGCGACGGTCACCTTGGCTGGGGAGAGCAGTAACGTTGCCTCAGCTGGGGAGGGCACGGGTGCGGGTGAAGGTGCAACAGGGTCAGTGAAGAGGAAAAGTCCCGCCAGGCTGAGGCGGGAGGCTAATCGGAGAAGGAGCAGGGAACTGGAGAGTTCCCATGTGGCAGGGGTAGCTTCTGGCCCTGCTCCTGAGGTTAGTCCTGAAACTGCTGAGACCCTGGGGGAGAATGTGCTGGAAGAGGAAATGGGGAGAATCTGTAAAGAAGAGGGCAGCAAGGCCGATCTTTCCGATTCCTCCCACTGTGAAAGTGTGGATGAGGAGGGTGAAGAGAGGCCAAAAAAGAAGGGCAGTAAAGGGAGAAAGAAGAGGTCGGAGCCCTCTAGTCCCCGTGCTGCGGACCAGGTCCCAAGCGGAAGCTTACCTGCCCCCCCTCTGATTGATCTGTCTAACCGGTACTCTGTCCTTGAAGACATCTCCTCCCCCTCCTTGAAGGGGGGGGGTCAGGGATGGGGTGCCTGAAGTGGGGGAGCCTCCAGGGGGAACTGGGCCCTGTCCTGATGGGGCAATTTCCGCAGGGGATGGGGCCAAATCGGAGCCAGGCGGAGATGGGGATTATAAAATGGACCAGTCAGAATCAAAAAAACGGTCCAAAGACAAGGAAGCCTCCTCATCTGGGGATGAGGGGGTAAAGAAGAAACAAAAATGAGGGGGTTAGGGCCGTCTATCTCAATCACCCATGATGGCGGCACTCACCCCATTGACACTGGCATCTATTAACTGTGCCAGTATAAAGTCTGATACGGCTAGATTCGCAGCCTTTGATTTTCTCGGCCGTGTTGAAGCCGATATTTTGTATCTGCAGGAGACCAGGTTGTCAGATCTTGCCTCTCTGGTAAAAGCCAGGAGAGAGTGGAGGCGTGGCCCCTCCCACTGGTCTCTTGCGGCTGAGCCGTATAGTGGGGTGGCGGTCCTTTTTACCGCTCCTGTTGAATGCAGACGGGTTATTGAGTTAGAAATGGGGAGGTGCCTGATCTTAGATGTCCTCATGAAGGGGCAAGAGCTCCGGCTTATTAACATCTACGCCCCACAAACCAAGTGGGGCCGCAAAGATCTCTTTATGAGGATTAAGCCCTTTCTTTTTACAAGCCGACAGGTGATCTTTGGAGGGGATTTCAATACTGTCAAAAGGTCCCAAGATAGGAGAGGCTCCAATGATCGGTTGGCTTATGATAGCATAGCTCTCAATAGCATAGTTAGGGTAGCTCGCCTAGAGGACGCCCACATCCGGAGCCCCTCAGGCCACGCGGGTTTCACCTATCATCGAGGTAGCTGCAGGTCTAGAATAGACAGGTTTTATTTGAAGGAGGAAGCTGTCTCTTCTGCAGTGTCCGTGGTTGAGGTGGAGTTCTCCGATCACTGTATGATTTTGTTTTCCCTGAATGTTTCAGAGACCCCTCGGATGGGTAAAGGTTATTGGAAGCTGAATTCGTCCCTCCTGGAGGAAGCAGAGGTAAGACAGTCCTTTGAGGATTTTCTTCAGAGTCAGGTACCTTTACTGGGCCTATGTAGTAGTAAGTCAGAGTGGTGGGAGATATTCAAGAAGCGGGTTGCGGGGTTCTTCCGCCAGCTCTCGAGCCTCAGGTCCCTGAATAGGTATCGCCTGTATCAGGGACTGAGGAGGAAACTCGAGCTTCTCGTCTCGACTGGAGGTAGCCGGGAGGATATCTCCAGAGTGAAGTCCTTGCTGATGAGGTGTCAGTACGATAGGCACGCATCTTTGGTTTTTGAGAGGGATTTCGGGAAGTACCGCTCGCCCGACCCTTACAGAAACTGTAAGATGTCAGTGAGTAGTAAAGTCATTTCAGGACTGATTGATAGTACAGGATCTCTGAATCGGTCCAGATCAGGGATCTTGGAGGTCGTCAGATCCTTCTACTCGCATCTCTTGGGAAGGAAGGATCTAGATCGAGACGGGATGTCGGCTTTCCTGGCTGAAACCATTCCTGAGCCAGGGGTAGACCCCTCTCTTGATGTTTTGGCAAAAAAAATCAGGGAAGAGGAAGTGAGACTGGCGATTGAGGGGCTTGCCCCCAAAAAGTCACCAGGTCCGGATGGCTTAACATCCGAGTGGTACAAGACCTTTAAGGAGTCTTTAGCTCCCCTCTTGACTGAGGTATTCAATGAGTGTCTCTCCTCGGGCACTCTGCCGAAGTCAATGAGGAGGTCAGCCCTGATTCTTCTCTCAAAGGGTAAAGATCCCAGCCATATTGAGAATTGGAGGCCCATAGCTCTTCTCAATACGGACAGGAAGCTTCTGGCAGAGATACTGTTTAATCGGCTGGTGAAGTTTGCACCCCGGCTCCTTTCGGGGGCCCAGCACTGCTCTGTTCCAGGCCAAAGCACCTTAAGTGCTGTTCTCGGTGTCCGGGAGGCAGTGGAGCGGAGTAGTGCAGGTCTCTGGAAGGGGTACTTGCTGTCCCTGGATCAGGCCAAAGCATTTGATCGGGTGAACCACGAGTACCTCTGGTCCGTCCTCCTGAGATATGGCTTACCGTGTGCTTTTATTAATTGGCTTAAGACCTTATATGCAGGGGCAGAGAGTTTCCCGCTGGTGAACGGGTGGTCTGGCCGCTCTTTTGAGGTGGGGTCCGGAGTCCGTCAGGGTTGTCCTTTGAGCCCGCTTTTATACGTGTTCGCAATTGATCCCTACGTCCGGAGGGTAGATTGTGGGCCGTTGGCGGGAGTCGGGATGAGTCTGGCGGAACTGGATGTCGCCCAGAGAGTGGTGGCGTACGCTGATGATGTCACCATTTTCGTGTCCTCGAGAGAGGAGGTCGATGTGGTGATGCCGGAGGTGGAACGCTACTCGGAGGCATCCGGGTCTAAGATCAACCGGGATAAGTGTGAAAGTCTCTGGCTGGGAGGGGGAGATCCCACTTTTGATCTCCCGGACACCCTCCCAGGGCCCCAAGACTCAGCAAAAATTCAGGGCATCACATTCGGCCAGGATGATTATCCCACCAAAAACTGGGATGGTAAGCTACAGGATGCCACTCATAGGGTGGATCAGTGGAAGGGTTGGTCTATGACCCTCAGGGAAAGGGTACACCTGATCAAATCGTATCCTGCTCCCCTTGTTTATCTATCTTGGCAGTGTATGTATCTTGCCAGATGCCTACTACACTAGGATCTACAGCCTGTTTTTCCAACTGTTATGGGGGAACAGGATGAACCTAGTCAAGAGAGAGGTTCCGTACCGCACAAGGAGACTAGGGGGTTTATCTATGGTAAACCCTGTGGTGTTCTTAACAAACACCTTCTTGAAAGCTAACATTTCAAACCTCTGGTCAGAGAGGGCTCCTCCGTGGGTACTCTCCTGCAGGGAATGGTTTCGGCCTTTCTTCCAGGAATGGGAGACAGGAGGGCAAGTGAAGGACCTCCGTACGCCCCATGGTTATCTTCCGGCTTACGCTACCCCGACTCTGAAGGCGATACGTCGGTGGGGTCTGGGAGTGTGGGAGATCAGGACCCAGTCAAGGCAGTTCCTTGACAAACGGGTTCTGTTGACCCACTTCCAGAAGCCTCTGGCGCTCAGGGACTGCACAGGTCGGGATCTGAGGGTGGGGTTGTATCTCTTAAATATGAAAAGGATCCCCCAGAAGTTTTGGGACTTGGCCTGGCGCTGCTTTCAGGGGAAGCTATATGTGAGGGACAATTTGAAGTGCAGGAGATCTGATGACCGGGGATGTCCCCGAGAAGAGTGCGGGGACATGCTGGAAAGCATGGACCATTTCCTGCTTCATTGTCCCTTTAATATAAGGGTCTACAACCGGGTGGGCGCTTCCATCGGCTGGAGTCAACTAGGGTCAGTTTATCTTTAGGGATAATGGTAGGGTGAGAGGTAGGGTGCAGTTAGGGAAAGAATATACATTTTGTATGTATCAGGATTGCCTTCCTTCTTCCTGGTGGTGGGCTAATGCATGTGCACCCTAGCTTTTTGTTTTGTTTTCAGATGCTATGGTTATGAAGGGCTTACAGGCACCGAACTTGGGCCTAAAGTGGGTTGTATTGTTTGCTTATGTATGTTAAAGCTGGTTATGGTTAAGTTGGTTGGGAGGAGTTCTAGGTTGGGAGGGTATATTTGTGGGTGGTGGTGGTCTTTTCTTTTGGTGGACCTGGCATGGGTCAGTTGTGGACTGGACATTGAGGACTATGAACTGTATGGAAAAAACTCTGACCCATGTACAGGAGGGCGGGTGGTGTGGGTGAAGGGTCAGTTTAGTGTAGAATGTTCTTTTATATTTGTAGGTGTGTTTTCTGTTTATTTACAGGTGTATATAGTTTGTGTATAGTATTGTACATAGTAGTGTATATAGTTAGTTATGTATATAGTATGTATAATGTTATGTTATAAAAAATTTTTTTTTTTTTTTTTTTTTTTTAAGTATATAGTATTTATAGTAGAGATAGACATGGCAGTCGAACCAGTTTTGTTTTTGTAGTAATGTTTCTTTAGTATCCCGTTGTGGATTTATTTTCTTTGGTTTATATATGTAGTATGTAGTAAAGATGTGTGTAAGCATGTGTGTATTGTGTTTTCTGTGATATTTTCCCGAGTTTGGGTATTTTGAGTTGAATTTAATTTATTTATTTATTTATTTTTGGTTTCTTGGTTAAATGTAGTTAATATATGGATATATATGTGTGCATGTGTGAGTGTGGTATAGTGTTGTTATTATTATTATAATTATTATTATTATTTAAAAAAAAAAAAACATGGTGTGCAGTGTGAGTGCTTGTTGTGTTTTCTATTTGTAATGTATGATTTTTCCCGAGTTTGGGTGTTTTGAGTTAAAGCGAAATAGTGCTATATTTATGTTTCTTATGAGTGTGTTGTTTGGCTATGAAAGGTGTAGTTATAATATTTCTAGTTCTAGTAGGAAAGCTGGGCTGGCCGGTTAGGCAGGATTTTTGTTCTTTTATTTAAATGTAAAGTTTGGGTTTATGTTATTTCATGTTGTTGTTTTCCGTTATGGCAAAGTTGTGCTGGTTTATGTTTTGTTATGATTTGTATTTTTCTAATAAAAGATTTACAGGATATAACTCAGGATCAGTACAGGATAAGTAATGTAATATATGTACATAGTGACCTCACCAGCAGAATAGTGAGTACAGCTCTTTAGAATAATACAGGATATAACTCAGGATCAGTACAGGATACGTACGGGGGAGGGGATTATCAGATTATGCAAGTGAGGGGAGGATACCCCCGGCGGTGGGTCCCTTGCTGCGGCCTTGATCCTGGAAGCGGCCGTGTGGGGACTGAGAGGAGCGGGAGACTCTCTATGCTCCGCTCTTCTCTATGATGCCGCCCGTGACGTTGCACCACACGTCACGTCACGTGACCATCTCCCAGACAGCCATTGCGGTACTGGCTGCCTGGGAATGAGTGACGGCGGCGCAAACCCGCCCCCCCGCCCACTCCTACTAACATTTTGGCCGGGCCCCTGACGCCTGGCCCGCCAGCCTTTATCAGCTTTATGGGGCAAAAGGGGAGAGCTGCTTTTGGGCCCCCAGGAATTACAGGGCCCGGTGCAGCTGCCCCTTTTGCTCCACACCCGGCACACCCTGTGCGCACGCCTATGAGTGTACATGGGTGACAGAGGGGTGTAGAGGAGTGTACATGAGTGACAGAGGGGTGTAGAGGAGTGTACATGGGTGACAGAGGGGTATAGAGGAGTGTACATGGGTGACAGATGGGTGTACATGGGTGACAGAGGGTTGTAGAGAAGTGTAAATGGGTGACAGGGGTGTAGAGAGGTGTACAAGGGTGATAGATGGGTGTAGAAGAGTGAACATGGGTGACGGGGGCATAGGGGTGACAGAGGGGTGGACAGGGGGTGGACATGGGTGACAGGAGGGTGGAGAGGGGAGACGGGGTCAGAGGGGTGGACAAGGGGGTAATAGAGGGACAGGAGTGACAGAGGGGTGGACTGGGGTAACAAAGGGACAGATGGGTGAACAGGAGGGTGGACATGGGTGACAGAGTGGGGGTGGACATGGGTGACGGGGGGTGGACATGGGTGACGGGGAGGATTACATGGGTGACGGGGGAGGGATTACATGGGTGACGGGGGAGGGATTACATGGGTGACGGGGGAGGGATTACATGGGTGACGGGGGAGGGATTACATGGGTGACGGGGGAGGGATTACATGGGTGACGGGGGAGGGATTACATGGGTGACGGGGGAGGGATTACATGGGTGACGGGGGAGGGATTACATGGGTGACAGGGAGGGTGGACATGGGTGACAGGGAGGGTGGACATGGGTGACAGGGAGGGTGGACATGGGTGACAGGGGCGTTGGACATGGGTGACAGGGAGGGATTACATGGGTGACAGGGAGGGATTACATGGGTGACAGGGAGGGATTACATGGGTGACTGAGGGGTGGACATGGGTGACTGAGGGGGTGGACATGGGTGACAGGGGGGGTGGACATGGGTGACAGGTGTGTAGAGGAGTGTACATGGGTGGCAGAGGGGTACAGAGTAGTGTACATGGGTGACAGATGGGTGTACATGGGTGACAGAGGGTTGTAGAGAAGTGTAAATGGGTGTCAGAGGGGTGTAGAGAGGTGTACAAGGGTGATAGATGGGTGTAGAAGAGTGAACATGGGTGACGGGGGCATAGGGGTGACAGAGGGGTGGACAGGGGGTGGACATGGGTGACAGGAGGGTGGGGAGGGGAGACAGGGGGTCAGAGGGGTGGACAAGGGGGTAAAAGAGGGACAGGAGTGACAGAGAAGGGTGGACTGGGGTAACAAAGGGACAGATGGGTGAACAGGAGGGTGGACATGGGTGACAGAGTGGGGGTGGACATGGGTGACAGGGGGTGGACATGGGTGACGGGGGTGGATTACATGGGTGACGGGGGAGGGATTACATGGGTGACGGGGGAGGGATTACATGGGTGACAGGGAGGGTGGACATGGGTGACAGGGAGGGTGGACATGGGTGACAGGGAGGGTGGACATGGGTGACAGGGAGGAAGGACATGGGTGACAGGGGGGGTGGACATGGGTGATAGGGGGGGTGGACATGGGTGACAGGGGGGGTGGATATGGGTGACGGGGGGTGGATATGGGTGACAGGGGGGTGGACATGGGTGACAGGGGGGTGGACATGGGTGACGGGGAGGGATTACATGGGTGACAGGGAGGGATTACATGGGTGACAGGGAGGGATTACATGGGTGACTGAGGGGAGGGATTACATGGGTGACTGAGGGGGTGGACATGGGTGACAGGGGGGATTACATGGGTGACAGGGAGGGATTACATGGGTGACAGGGAGGGATTACATGGGTGACGGGGGGGTGGACATGGGTGACTGGGGGGGTGGACATGGGTGACTGGGGGGGTGGACATGGGTGACTGGGGGGGTGGATATGGGTGACAGGGAGGGTGGACATGGGTGACAGGGAGGGTGGACATGGGTGACAGGGAGGGTGGACATGGGTGACAGGGAGGGTGGAAATGGGTGACAGGGAGGGTGGACATGGGTGACGGGGGGTGGACATGGGTGACAGGGGGGGTGGACATGGGTGACTGGGGGGGTGGACATGGGTGACTTGGGGGGTGCACATGGGTGACTGGAGGGTGGACATGGGTGACAGGGAGGGTGGACATGGATGACAGGGAGGGTGGACATGGATGACAGGGGGGGATTACATGGGTGACATGGAGGGATTACATGGGTGACAGGGAGGGATTACATGGGTGATAGAGATGGACAGGGAGGTAAACAAGGCAGATATGGCTGACAGGGGGGGTGGACATGGGTGATAGAGATGGACAGGGAGGTAAACAAGGCAGACGTGGCTGACAGGGGGGGTGGACATGAGTGACGGGGTCGGGGGGGAGGGGTAGAGTGTGGACCTGGGTGACGGTGGGGGGATTTAGACAGGGTTGAGAAGGTGAACAGAGGGGTGGAAAGGGTACGGTACCTTAAGCAAGCCGGCCCGCACAGCTTGCAGTTCCACAGGAGGCACGGGAGTACGGCGCTGGTGCAGCTCGTTCCGCCCCAGGGCACCATATCCGGCTCACTGCGCCGCAAGGGAGAGGGGGACGGAGGGGGACACAGGAGACGGAGAGTGAAGGAGGGGGATGCGGGGGACACAGGGAACAGATGGGGAAGGAGGGGAACACGGGTCACGCGGCAGACGCAGGGGACGGAGGGGAACACAGGAAACGCAGGAGATAGAGGGGGACGCTGTGTGCGCAGTGCGCACGCAGACTTCCCTTCCCCCCTGCGCCGTCAGGCCGGGGCGGGACATTTAAAAAAAAATAATAGTAAAAAATAAAAAAAATCACGGCAAAATCCAGCGGCACCACGGGCAGTGCTGAACGGCACACACGTGTGCCGCGGCACCGCGGTTGGGAATCACTGCTATATACTGACCCCCATATATATGAATGTATACTATATACTGACCACATATATATGAATGTATACTATATACTGACCCCCGTATATATGAATGTATACTATATACTGACCCCCATATATGAATGTATATTATATACTGACCCCCATATATATGAATGTATACTATATACTGACCCCCATATATATGAATGTATATTATATACTGAAACCCCATATATATGAATGTATACTATATACTGACCCCCATATATATGAATGTATATTATATACTGACCACATATATATGAATGTATACTATATACTGACCCCCGTATATATGAATGTATACTATATACTGACCCCCATATATGAATGTATATTATATACTGACCCCTATATATATGAATGTATACTATATACTGACCACATATATATGAATGTATACTATATACTGACCCCATATATATGAATGTATACTATATACTAACCCCCATATATGAATGTATACTATATACTGACCCCCATATATATGAATGTATACTTTATACTGACCCCATATATATGAATGTATACTATATACTGACCCCCATATATATGAATGTATACTATATACTGACCCCCATATATATGAATGTTTACTATATACTGACCACACATATGAATGTATACTATATACTGACCCCCATATATATGAATGTATACTATATACTGACCCCCATATATATGAATGTATACTATATACTGACCCCCATATATGAATGTATACTATATACTGACCACACATATGAATGTATACTATATACTGACCCCCATATATATGAATGTATACTATATACTGACCCCCATATATATGAATGTATACTATATACTGACCCCCATATATATGAATGTATACTATATATTGACCACATATATGAATGTTTACTATATACTTAGCAACCAATCAGATCGCTTCTTTCATTTTTGAATAGGCCTCTGAAAAATGAAAGAAGCAATTTGATTGGTTGCTATGGGCAACTCAGCAGCTTTTCCAGGAAAGTAAAGTTTAACCACAACACTGTAACACTGTCCACCCTGGGACTCGAACCAGTGACGGTTTCCCATCCCACTGTACTGCCGAGACGGTCCTGCTTATCTTACATGCAGTGAGATCCCCATAGACCACAATTAGCCTATTGGTTTTATTGGGCAAAAAATCACAGAGTTGATGCACTAGTCACAGTTCTCTATACCATTAATGAAGGGAGGGCTCAATATTCGCAAATTTGCGCATATGCGCACAAATTTTCACATATGCGCAAAAAAAGCGAATATTCGTAATTATGAATATATAGTGCTATATTTGCAATATTCGCAAATTCGCGAATATGCTATATTCGCGATTAAAATTTGAATTGCGAATATTCGTGAGCAACACTAGTCGCTGCAAATACAGTGAAGGAGTTTAAACATGCATGGGATAGGCATAAGGCTATCCTTCATATAAGATAGGGCCAGGGACTATTGATAGGATTCAGATTATTGGGCAGACTAGATGGGCCAATTGGTTCTTATCTGCCGACACATTCTATGTTTCTATACTGTATGGATATCAGAAAAATGGTTCCAAGCTCTTATTTCTTTATTAAATTCACTACTTTGGGGCAGGAAAGCACGAGAATGAAATATGTTTCTTTAACGTTAGCTGAGCACGATGGGGGTTGGGCACTTTTTTTTTTTTTTAGGTACTTTTTAGCACTAAAATTGCAGACTATTATGAGAAGGAGGGAAAATGTAGTCCTATTTTTTCTCTCTAAGGGTATGTTCACACTACGGAATTCCCGCGGAAATCGACCGGCGGAATTCCGCAAGCCGAATTCCACGGGCGGAACTCCGAGAGCCGAATTCCGCGGTGTGAACTTAACATTAATGTGAATGGGTTTCCGCGAGAGCCGTTCACACTGCGGAATTTCAGCGCCACTGAAATTGTTCCGCCCAAAGAAAGAACATGTTCATTCTTTGCACGGAAGTCCGCGAGCACTGCATAGCTGTCAATAGTGACGGCTCAGTGCCGCCCGGTCCTACCGCCACCGCCGGCTGCCAGTCTGAATCTTCGCTCACTGAATTCAGCGAGCGGAGATTCCATTCACACACTGTAGTGTGAACATACCCTAATGGGTCGTTATAAGGATATTTTTGAGATTTTGGAAGCTGGGATACTCACTACACCCATGCATATCTAGATAATTAAGTATGGGAGGAACTTAAAAAATGTTTAAAATCACATGGAGATTTGACTTTACTTCATTATGGTCGAATAAAGCACTTAAAGAATTCCTTAAAATTAAAGATTCACTCTTTTGGATGAAAAGGGGCTTATTTATGTAAATCAATTATACGCTTTAGGTCAAATAAAGTCGTTTGAAGAGATAGCCCATAAGTGTGTGGGGGGAAGACAATCAGAAACATTGTTTTTAACAAATAAGTAACACAGATCATAAACCAATAAAAGGAGAGATTGGAGATTTCAGGGATTCTATATATAAGAAAAGTTTAATTAGACTATTTCCTTATGCGAAGTTGCTGTCTCGGCATGCTGGGAGTTGTGGTTCTGCAGCGGTTGGGGGTTCACAGCTTGAAGACCACTGCTATAGAGGGTGCAAATGTATCTGAGCCCTGGAACTCAAATAATGTGAAATATGAGATGATCAAAATGGAGCCCCTGCACTAATTACTTGGGTTCTGAGGTCTGTAAGGTCCATAGTAAAAACATCAGGTTCTGTCTATAGCAGATACTAAATCATGGCAGCTCAAAGAAACAAGCAGTCATTCTGACATGTCACATGTGATGTCATAGACAGCTGGAGGCCTGACATTCCACTGACAGCCGCCCGAGCCTTCAGTCAGTTCCAGTGCGATTAGTGAGAATAGTGAGATTAGCGTCTTCTTCTACTTGTCTGAAATGGAGCTAAAAGGACTGGGGTTCGTCCCCCTCCTGTTGGCGTTTTGGTGTGCGGCCTGGCTTGCCACCAGCTACATCATGACGGTCGTCCTCGGCCATGCAGCCTCGCCACTGATGAGCATCAGGTAAGATAAACAAGCACATGATTCTTATTTCATGGGTTGGGAGTGAGGAAATATCCATAATAACATTGGTTTCTTTTCCTTCACAGTGACGTGGGAAATGTCTTTCCCGAAAGCATATTATTCAGAATTGGATTCATAGGGATGTCCATTGGCACTTTGGTACTAACCTTTCTTATTTATAAGTATATGGTTATGCATACTGAAGAGTTCAGGGGTCATCAGGTCCTGATCCAGAGGATCCTGCTGGCCATTGTGTGGGCCTCCTGTTTTTCCACAGCTGTTATGCATGTATTGTCCCCCGAAGAATATCCCAGGATACACTTTGTCAGCACGATAATTTCCATTACATGTGAAGCCTTATACTACCTTGGGCAGTCCATCCAGATGTATAAATTACCAGGAGCAAAAAAAGTCATCCACCATAGTAGATGCACCTGCTGTGGCCTGACTTTTGTCTGTGTAGTTTTCTATTTTGGATATGAAACATTAAAGGAATTATTCCATAATGATGAAGACTGGGACGAGATCCGTGAAATCCCCATCATAATCATCGAGTGGGTGATGCTTCTACTGATCCTGATAAACATCGTGACCTATTATTCCACCATGCAGAAGTTATTGTTGACCGTCTCCAGAAACAGCTGCACACTCTCTCTTAGAGTAAAAATTGATGACTTCGGGGTGTAGACCACCACGGGGGCCATCAAGTGGACTTCTGGGAGAGATACTGCACAGGACACGGAAAACATCTAAAGAAGAATAACTGGGGGACTACATATGGTGCCAGTAATCATGACACAATAATATGAGCTGGTGATATTACCTATACAAAAAAAAATAAAAAAAATAATAAAAAAATATTGGTGTGTGAAGTGTAATACCTAGTTAGAAAAACAGAATCAAATTCATCATTATAACCCCCCTCTGCATTACCCTGTTTATTATTTTTCAAGCAAGCACTTTGTTCTAATTCGTCCACTCTCTGGCGTGCTCCTTGTATAAGGGGTTTGGGATACCCTTTTTGTTTAAAACGATCCTCCAGGTTCTCTAGTTGTTGTAGGTATTTTTGTGTGGAAGAACAATTCCTTCGGATTCTTTTCATTTGACCTAATGGAATGTTCTTCTTCCATTATTTAAGATGGCAACTGTTAAAGTCGAGGTATCTGTTTGCATCCACCTCCTTAAAATAGTTGGCAGTATGCGAACAGCCATCCTGAATATAGATATTTAAATCCAGGAACTCACATTTTTTGGGGGGACTGATGCAGCGCTGCCTTTGGATATCTCTGGCTCTGCCATAGCGCTTTTTTTGAGGGGGCGTGTCGGCTGCCCCTTCGTCTGGTGGTCAACACTAGTGTTGCTCGCAAATATTCGCAATGCGCGAATTCGCGAATATTCGCCAATATAGCACTATATATTCGAAATTACGAATATTGTTTTTTTTTCTTTCACAATACACATCACAGTGATCATCCCTCTCTGCTTCCAGCTTGTGTGGTGTAAAGAAGGCTCTAATACTACTGTGTGAGACTGGCGTATGAATTTTCGCATATGGGAAAATTTGCTTATGCACATTTTCATTTATGCAAATTTTCGCATATGCAAAAATATTACGCGAATATTACGAATATGCGAATTTAGCGAATATATGACGAATATTTGTCCATATATACGCGAAATATCGCGAATTCGAATATGGCCTATGCTGCTCAACACTAGTCAACACGCGCTATCTGGCCAGCGAGCCAGGGCCCCGTACAGGAGATCACGGGGCCCCCCAGCAGTCGGACACCCCACAATCTGAAATGTATCCCCTATCCTTGGGATAGGGGATGTTTTTCAACACTGCACTACTCCTTTAATGGCCTCCAAAATGAAGTTCCTCTGATGTATGGGCATCAAGGGATCTTCCACTAAAAAAGATCACACAGCTTCCACTCCTCTGTCATGTGGGATGTTACTATATAATGAAGCAATATCTAGCGTTGCCCACATATAGTCCTCTTCCCGTATGATATCTTTCAATAGGGTTAATAAACGCCCATTTATCTCTGAGGTATGCTGGTAAAGACACCGCACATTTCTGTAACTGATGGTCTATATATTCAGATAAACATCTGGCAACTATCGGACGACCAGGTGTTTTTTTTTTCGGTCTTTATGTACATTAGGTAGAAAATAAAAATAAGGTACATTTGGTTTGGGGTTAAATATATATCATGTTTTTCCCTCTTAAAGGGGTACTACGCACCAAGACATCTTATCCCCTCTCCAAAGGACCCCCGTGATCTCGGTTGCGGCACCCTGTTGTCATCACTGCACAGAGAATACAGGGGCCAGCACATCGGCATAGCCATTGACTGTCCTGGCATGCTGGGAGTTTTGCTACAGCTGGAACTCTTTTTATTAGAAAAATATAAAACTTTTACAAAACACAAATACAATGCTTAATCAGCTGAAACATAAGGATGAAAAAGTAACAAATATAAACTCTTTGTTACAGAATAAAAGGACCTACCTAACCAACCAGCCCAGCTTAACTCAACTACCAAATAATGCCTGATACTACTAATTCTTACCTATTATCCTTCCAAACACACATACACACACACATTAATTACCAACAAAACATAAATATAGCTTTCCTTAATTAAGTTTTAACTGAAAACATCCGAATAGGAAACTTATCCCCACATACCATACACAAAATGCATTAAACAAAAATAAATAGGGCTAACTGCCATAAAAATAATAAGGAAATAAATAAAATAATTCCATCTTGGAAATACCATTAATTTTACACACAGACAACAACCAATACTCACAATACATATTAGATCATAACAACGAAAAAAATAAAAAAATAAAATAAAGTAAAAAAAAATAAAAAAAATTATAATAAAAAGAGGGCTTATTGCCATAACTAAAAATAATTCCAACTTGGAAATTTAATTTATTTATTTATTTTTTCCCCTTTCTCCTTTCCCTTCTCTTTAAACTATAGTAACACACACATGCATGGATACATTACCATAAGGGGGAAAAAATAAACACAATAATATCAACTAAAAGCTGGTCCGACTGCCTTTACCCAACAATGAGGTATAACACTATACAAAAATACATAAAACTATTTATACTTATGAAATACATGTAAACAAGAATAAAACCTAAAGAAAAATAACCTACACTATGAACTCTCCCATCACCCACACCACTCCCACTGGACATGGTCAGAGTTCGTGTATCACAGTGTTTTTTTATTTTTTTTTTACTGAAACAGTCATTGTCCATAAACTGACCCAAGTCAGACCCAAAGCATCACCCCCTCCCCCCAACAACCCCCACCCAACTTAAAATTAATCCCCCCCCCCACTATTATTAACTAACTCAACAATGTACTAATTCACTACAACCACAGAAATAATATGAAAAACAAAGTAATACAGTACTTCAAACCCCCACCAGGCCCAAGATTGGTTGCCTGCAAGCCCTTTACATTCAAATTACAGAAAACAAAACAAAAAGCTAGAGTGACATGCATAGCCCACCACCAGGAAGAAGGATGGCAATCCTGATAAAACTAAGTTTCAAAATGCTTACCCTATGAACCTTACTTCTAACCCTATCGCTATCCCTTCATAAAACTGACCCTATACTCACCCTAACATCTATATACTGTCCCTAACCAAAATTAAGGTACATCAAAAGAAAACCCTCTCCACAGGAGAGAAGCCCTACTGGTACCAAGACTGCCATACTCCAAAGACCTGATCTTCCCGAGGTCACCAGTGATGTTCCTACATACCTCCACCTCCGAGAGGACTTTCTGTTGGGTCGATACTAAGCACCGTGCATTCCACGTGTAGTACCTAACCACTAAGCTAACTAAGAATAAAGTGCCCCGATCACGGCCACCCAGGTTCCTGAATGCCCCATAAGCCCACTCCGGATAGGAAAGGCCGGCAAGTTGACTCCAGCCGATGGAAGCACCCACCCTGTTGTAAACCCCTATATTAAAGGGACAATGAAGCAGGAAGTGGTCCATGCTTTCCAGCGTGTCCCCGTACTCTTCTCGGGGACATCCCCGGTCATCAGAGTTCCTGTACTTCAGGTTGTCCCTCACATATAGCTTCCCCTGAAAGCAGCGCCAGGCCAAGTCCCAAAACTTCTGGGGGATCCTTTTCATATTTAAAAGATGCAATCCCACCGTCAGATCCCGACCTGGGCAGTCCCTGAGCGCCAGAGGCTTCTGGAAGTGGGTCAACAGAACCCGTTTGTCAAGGAACTGCCTTGACTGGGTCCTGATCTCCCACACTCCCAGACCCCACCGACGTATCGCCTTCAGAGTCGGGGTAGCGTAAGCCGGAAGATATCCATGTGGTGTACGGAGGTCCTTCACTTGCCCTCCTGTCTCCCATTCCTGGAAGAAAGGCCGAAACCATTCCCTGCAGGAGAGTACCCACGGAGGAGCCCTCTCTGACCAGAGGTTTGCAATGTTGGCTTTCAAGAAGGTGTTCGTTAAGAACACCACAGGGTTTACCATAGATAAACCCCCTAGTCTCCTCGTGCGGTACGTAACCTCCCTCTTGACTAGGTTCAACCTGTTCCCCCATAACAGTTGGAAAAACAGGCTGTAGACCCTAGTGTAGTAAGCCTCTGGTAAAATACATACGCTGCCCAGATAGATAAACAAGGGGAGCAGGTACGATTTGATCAGGTGTACCCTTTCCCTGAGGGTCATAGACCAACCCTTCCACTGGTCCACCCTCTGAGTGGCATCCTGGAGCTTACCATCCCAGTTTTTGGTGGGATAATCATCCTGGCCGAATGTGATGCCCAAAACTTTTGCTGAGTCTTGGGGCCCTGGAAGGGTGTCCGGGAGATCAAACGTGGGGTCTCCCCCTCCCAGCCAGAGACTCTCACACTTATCCTGGTTGATCTTAGACCCGGATGCCTCCGAGTAGCGGTCCACTTCCGACATCACCACATCGGCCTCCTCTCTCGAGGAGAGGAAAATGGTGACATCATCAGCGTACGCCACCACTCTCTGGGCGACACCCGGCTCCGCCAGAATCATCCTGACTCCCGCCAATGGTCCGCAACTCACCCTCCTAAGGAAGGGATCGATCGCAAATACATATAAGAGCGGGCTCAAAGGACAACCCTGACTGACTCCAGACCCCACCTCAAAGAGCGGCCAGACCACCCGTTCACCAGCGGGAAACTCTCTGCCCCTGCATACAAGATCTTAAGCCAATTAACAAAAGTACACGGTAAGCCATATCTCAGGAGGACGGACCAGAGGTAGTCATGGTTCACTCGATCAAATGCTTTGGCCTGATCCAAGGAAAAGTAAGTACCCCTTCCAGAGACCCGCACTACTCCGCTCCACTGCCTCCCTGACACTGAGGACAGCACTTAAGGTGCTTCGGCCTGGAACAGAGCAGTGCTGAGCCCCCGAAAGGAGCCGGGGTGCAAACTTCACCAGCCGATTAAACAGTATCTTGGCCAGAAGCTTCCTGTCTGTAGGTGCGAGTAGAAGGATCTGACGACCTCCAGGATCCCTGATCTGGACCGATTCAGAGATCCCGTACTATCAATCAGTCCTGAGACTACTTTACTACTCACTGACATCTTGCAGTTCCTGTAAGGGTCGGGCGAGCGGTACTTCCCGTAATCCCTCTCAAAAACCAAAGATGCTTGCCTATCGTACTGACACCTCATCAGCAAGGACTTCACTCTGGAGATATCCTCTCGGCTACCTCCAGTCGAGACGAGAAACTCGAGTTTCCTCCTCAGTCCCTGATACAGGCGATACCTGTTTAGGGACCTGAGGCTCGAGAGCTGGCGGAAGAACCCCGCAACCTGCTTCTTGAATATCTCCCACCACTCAGACTTACTACTACAAAAGTCCAGTAAAGGTACCTGACTTTGAAGAAAATCCTCAAAGGACTGTCTTATCTCTGTTTCCTCCAGGAGGGACAAATTCAGCTTCCAATAACCTTTTCCCATCCGGGGGGTCTCTGAAACATTCAGGGAAAACAAAATCATACAGTGGTCGGAGAACTCCACCTCAACCACGGACACTGCGGAAGAGACGGCTTCCTCCTTTAAATAAAACCTGTCTATCCTAGACCTGCTGCTACCTCGATGAAAGGTGAAACCCGCGTGGCCTGAGGGGCTCCGGATGTGGGCATCCTCTAGGCGAGCTTCACTGACTATATTACTAAGGGCCACACAGTCATAAGCCAGCCGATCATTGGAACCTCTCCTATCTTGGGACCTCGTGACATTATTGAAGTCCCCTCCAAAGATCACTTGCCGGCTAGTAAAAAGAAAGGGTTTAATCCTCATAAAGAGATCCTTACGGCCCCACTTTGTTTGTGGGGTGTAGATGTTAATGAGCCGGAGCTCTTGTCCCTTCATGAAGACATCTAAGATCAGGCACCTCCCCATTTCTAACTCAATGACCCGTCTGCATTCGACCGGAGCGGTAAAAAGGACCGCCACCCCACTATACGGCTCAGCCACAAGAGACCAGTGGGAGGGGCCGCGCCTCCACTCTCTTCTGGCTTTCACCAGAGAGGCTAGATCTGACAACCTGGTCTCCTGTAAAAAGAAAATGTCGGCTTCAACACGGCCGAGAAAATCAAAGGCTGCGAATCTAGCCGTATCAGACTTTATACTGGCACAATTAATAGATGCCAGCGTCAATGGGGTGAGTGCTGCCATCCTGGGTAATTGAGTTAGACGGCCTTACCCATTATTTTTTCTTGCCCTTCTTCTTCACCGCCTCATCCCCTGAAGAAGAAGGAGCATTCTTACTTTCTTTAGATCTCTTTTTTGACTCAGACTGATCCATCTGGCTCCCATCTCCATCTGGCCCTGAGTTAGCCCTGCCCTCCGAGGAAGATGCCTCAACAGGACAGGACCCAGTTCCCCCTGGAGGCTCCAATCCCTCAGGCACCCCATCCTCGCCACCCCCCTCCAATGAGGGGGAGGAGATGGTATCAAGGACAAGGTACCTGTTCGATAGGTCAATCAGAAGGGGGGCAGGTAAGCTTCCTTTTAGGACCTGGCCTTTAGCACCTGAAATAGAGGACTGAGACTTCCCCTTTACAACTTTTTTGCCCTTGTCTTTTTTCGGCCTTTCCCTCCCCTCCTCATCCACACTTTTATAGTGGGAGGAATCAGAAAAGATCAGCCTCTTTGCCTTCCTCTTCGCGAATCCTCCTAATCTCCTCATCCAACACACCATCCCCCAGGGTCTCAGCAACATCTGGGCTAGTGACAGGAGCAGGGCCAGGAGCTACCCCCGCCACCTGAGAACTCTCCAGCTCCCTGCTCCTTCTGCGGTTTTCCTCTCGCCTTAGTTTGGCAGGCCCCTTCTTGCTCTTCATTAACCCTTTTGCTCCTTCACCCATGCCCGTACCCTCCCCAGCCGGGGCAACCCTAAAGCTCTCCCCAGCTGGAGCGGCCACCAAACGGGAAAAGGCGCTGGGGCAACGCTTGAAAGGGTGTCCTAGGACAACACACAGATGACACCGGATCTGCCCACAGGATGCAGCCAAATGACCAGCCCCACCACAAAAAGCGCAAACTTGCACAGTGCAGGCTGCGCTAAAATGGGTAGGACTACCACACCTGTGGCAGACTTTAGGCTGCCCCTGGTAGAAGACTTGGATTCTGTCACGTCCGAGTAAGGCTGCCGATGGGATGTGGGCAACTGTGCTCCCTGAACGCCTAAGTTTGACGGAAAACGTCCAGGCCCCAGACCAGATCCCGTGCTCATCAAGATTTTTCTTGGGCATGTCCGTCACATCCCCATAACGACCGAGCCAGGTCATGATGTCGTAGCAAGACAGCGACTCGTTACGGGTCAAAACGGTCACTCTCTTGGTTTGGTTCTGCCGGGATATCGCTTTTACAGCGAAATCCCGCCAGCCGGGCTCGTTCTTCACCATCTCGTAATTCGACCAGAAAAGTTCAAGACCCTCTGGCCGAACAAAGCTGATGTCGAACTCAGAAGAACCATAGGGGTGAATCAGGGCAAAGATGTCACTCGCCCTGAACTCCATCTGAAGGAGGAGCTCAACCACCCTTGCCCGGGGCGGGCACGCTGTCACGATGCCGGCTGGCAGGTAGTGGATCCTCTGTGCCAGAGAGGGATTGGCGTGGACCGTGCTAGTGGATCGGTTCTAAGTCACTACTGGTTTTCACCAGAGCCCGCCGCAAAGCGGGATGGTCTTGCTGCGGCGGTAGTGACCAGGTCGTATCCACTAGCAACGGCTCAACCTCTCTGACTGCTGAAGATAGGCGCGGTACAAGGGAGTAGACAGAAGCAAGGTCGGACGTAGCAGAAGGTCGGGGCAGGCAGCAAGGATCGTAGTCAGGGGCAACGGCAGGAGGTCTGGAACACAGGCTAGGAACACACAAGGAAACGCTTTCACTGGCACAATGGCAACAAGATCCGGCGAGGGAGTGCAGGGGAAGTGAGGTATAAATAAGGAGTGCACAGGTGAACACACTAATTAGAACCACTGCGCCAATCAGCGGCGAAGTGGCCCTTTAAATCGCAAAGACCCGGCGCGCGCGCGCCCTAGGGAGCGGGGCCGCGCGCGCCGGGACAGGACCGACGGAGAGCGAGTCAGGTACGGGAGCCGGGGTGCGCATCGCGAGCGGGCGCCACCCGCATCGCGAATCGCATCCCGGCTGGAGGCGGTATCGCAGCGCCCCGGGTCAGTGGATCTGACCGGAGCGCTGCAGTGACGAGAGTGTAGCGAGCGCTCCGGGGAGGAGCGGGGACCCGGAGCGCTCGGCGTAACAGTACCCCCCCCCTTGGGTCTCCCCCTCTTCTTAGAGCCTGAGAACCTGAGGACCAGACTTTTGTCTAGAATATTGTCCTCAGGTTCCCAGGATCTCTCTTCTGGACCACAACCCTCCCAATCAACTAAAAAAAAAGTTTTCCCTCTGACCTTCTTGGATGCCAGAATCTCTTTGACGGAGAAGATGTCCGAGGAGCCGGAAACAGGAGTGGGGGAAACAAGTTTGGGAGAGAAACGGTTGATGATAAGTGGTTTAAGAAGAGAAACGTGAAAGGCATTAGGGATACGAAGAGAAGGAGGAAGAAGAAGTTTGTAAGAGACAGGATTAATCTGGCACAAAATTTTGAAAGGACCAAGATAGCGTGGTCCCAACTTGTAGCTAGGGACACGGAAGCGGACATATTTAGCGGAGAGCCATACCTTGTCTCCAGGAGAAAAAATGGGAGGAGCTCTTCTTTTCTTATCAGCAAACTTCTTCATGCGTGATGAAGCCTGTAAGAGAGAATTTTGGGTCTCTCTCCATATGGTGGAAAGATCACGAGAAATTTCATCCACAGCGGGCAGACCAGAGGGCAAGGGGGTAGGGAGGGGAGGAAGAGGGTGACGGCCGTACACCACGAAAAATGGGGATTTGGAGGAAGATTCAGAGACTCTGAAGTTATACGAGAATTCGGCCCATGGTAGAAGATCTGCCCAATCATCCTGGCGGGAGGAAACAAAATGTCGTAAATAATCACCCAAGACCTGGTTAATTCTTTCTACTTGTCCATTGGATTGAGGATGATATGCAGAAGAAAAGTTTAATTTAATCTTGAGTTGTTTACAGAGAGCCCTCCAGAATTTTGACACGAATTGGGCGCCTCTATCCGAGATGATCTGCGTGGGCAACCCGTGAAGACGAAAAATGTGTACAAAAAATTGTTTAGCCAACTGAGGCGCTGAAGGAAGACCAGGAAGAGGGATGAAATGTGCCATTTTGGAGAATCGATCAACGACCACCCAAACAACAGTGTTGCCACGGGATGGGGGTAAGTCTGTAATAAAATCCATACCAATCAGAGACCAAGGCTGTTCGGGGACAGGCAGAGGATGAAGAAAACCAGCGGGCTTCTGGCGAGGAGTCTTATCCCGGGCACAGACAGTGCAGGCTCGCACAAAGTCCACGACATCCGTCTCCAGAGTCGGCCACCAATAGAAGCGAGAGATGAGTTGCACAGATTTCTTGATGCCTGCATGACCTGCGAGATGGGAGGAGTGACCCCATTTGAGGATTCCGAGGCGTTGGCGTGGAGAGACGAAGGTCTTTCCTGGAGGAGTTTGCCTGATGGAGGCTGGAGAAGTGGAAATCAGGCAGTCAGGAGGAATGATGTGTTGCGGAGAGAGTTCAACTTCCGAAGCATCCGAGGAACGAGAGAGAGCATCGGCCCTAATGTTCTTATCGGCAGGCCGAAAGTGAATTTCAAAATTAAATCGGGCAAAGAACAGAGACCACCTGGCCTGGCGAGGATTCAGCCGTTGGGCAGACTGGAGATAGGAGAGGTTCTTGTGATCGGTGTAAATAATAACTGGAAATCTTGATCCCTCCAGCAGATGCCTCCATTCCTCAAGTGCTAATTTAATGGCTAGAAGCTCTCGATCCCCGATGGAGTAGTTCCTCTCCGCCGGAGAGAAGGTCCTAGAAAAAAAACCACAAGTAACAGCATGCCCGGAAGAATTTTTTTGTAGAAGGACCGCTCCAGCTCCTACAGAGGAGGCATCAACCTCCAATAGGAAGGGTTTAGATGGGTCAGGTCTGGAGAGCACGGGAGCCGAAGAAAAGGCAGACTTGAGCCGTTTAAAGGCGTCTTCCGCTTGAGGAGGCCAAGACTTGGGATTGGCATTTTTTTTGGTTAAAGCCACGATAGGAGCCACACCGGTAGAAAAATGTGGAATAAATTGCCTGTAATAATTGGCGAACCCCAAAAAACGTTGGATAGCACGGAGTCCGGAGGGGCGTGGCCAATCTAAGACGGCAGAGAGTTTGTCTGGATCCATTTGTAGTCCCTGGCCAGAGACCAAGTATCCTAGGAAAGGAAGAGATTGGCATTCAAACAGACATTTCTCTATCTTGGCATAAAGTTGATTGTCACGAAGTCTCTGAAGAACCATACGGACATGCTGGCGGTGTTCTTCTAGATTGGCAGAAAAAATCAGGATATCGTCCAGATATACAACAACACAGGAGTATAAGAGATCACGAAAAATTTCATTAACAAAGTCTTGGAAGACGGCAGGGGCGTTGCACAGGCCAAAGGGCATGACCAGATACTCAAAGTGTCCATCTCTAGTGTTAAATGCCGTTTTCCATTCATCCCCCTCTCTGATGCGGATGAGATTATAAGCACCTCTTAAGTCCAGTTTGGTAAAAATGTGGGCACCTTGGAGGCGATCAAAGAGTTCAGAGATGAGGGGTAGGGGGTAGCGGTTCTTTACCGTGATTTTATTAAGACCGCGGTAGTCAATGCAAGGACGTAGAGAGCCATCTTTTTTGGACACAAAGAAAAATCCGGCTCCGGCAGGAGAGGAGGATTTACGGATAAAGCCCTTTTTTAAATTTTCCTGGATGTACTCAGACATAGCAAGAGTCTCTGGGGCGGACAGAGGATAAATTCTGCCCCGGGGTGGAGTAGTGCCCGGGAGGAGGTCAATAGGACAATCATAAGGCCTGTGAGGAGGTAGAGTCTCAGCTTGTTTTTTGCAAAAAACATCCGCAAAGTCCATATAGGCCTTAGGGAGACCGGTTACAGGGGGAACCACAGAGTCACGGCAAGGGGTACTGGGAACCGGTTTTAGGCAGTCCTTGAAACAAGAGGGCCCCCAACTCTTGATCTCCCCAGTGGACCAATCCAGGGTTGGGGAATGGAGTTGAAGCCAGGGTAGTCCAAGGAGAATTTCGGAAGTGCAATTGGGGAGGACCAAAAATTCAATCTTCTCGTGATGAGGTCCGATGCACATTAGAAGGGGCTCCGTGCGGAAACGTATGGTACAGTCCAATCTTTCATTGTTTACACAATTGATGTAGAGGGGTCTGGCGACACTGGTCACCGGGATGTTGAACCTGTTGACGAGAGAGGCCAAAATAAAATTTCCTGCAGATCCGGAATCCAAGAAGGCCATAGTAGAGAAGGAGAAGGCAGAGGCAGATATCCGCACAGGCACAGTAAGACGTGGAGAAGCAGAGTAGACATCAAGGACTGTCTCACCTTTGTGCGGAGTCAGCGTACGTCTTTCCAGGCGGGGAGGACGGATAGGACAATCCTTCAGGAAGTGTTCGGTACTGGCACAGTACAGGCAGAGATTCTCCATGCGGCGTCGTGTCCTCTCTTGAGGTGTCAGGCGAGACCGGTCGACCTGCATAGCCTCCACGGCGGGAGGCACAGGAACGGATTGCAGGGGACCAGAGGAGAGAGGAGCCGGGGAGAAAAAACGCCTCGTGCGAACAAAGTCCATATCCTGGCGGAGCTCCTGACGCCTTTCGGAAAAACGCATGTCAATGCGAGTGGCTAGATGAATGAGTTCATGTAGGTTAGCAGGGATTTCTCGTGCGGCCAGAACATCTTTAATGTTGCTGGATAGGCCTTTTTTAAAGGTCGCGCAGAGGGCCTCATTATTCCAGGATAATTCTGAAGCAAGAGTACGGAATTGTACGGCGTACTCGCCAACGGAAGAATTACCCTGGACCAGGTTCAACAGGGCAGTCTCAGCAGAAGAGGCTCGGGCAGGTTCCTCAAAGACACTTCGAATTTCCGAGAAGAAGGAGTGTATAGAGGCAGTGACGGGGTCATTGCGGTCCCAGAGCGGTGTGGCCCATGACAGAGCTTTTCCAGACAGAAGGCTGACTACGAAAGCCACCTTAGACCTTTCAGTAGGAAACTGGTCCGACATCATCTCCAAGTGCAGGGAACATTGGGAAAGAAAGCCACGGCAGAATTTAGAGTCCCCATCAAATTTATCCGGCAAGGATAGTCGTAGACCAGAAGCGGCCACTCGCTGCGGAGGAGGTGCAGGAGCTGGCGGAGGAGATGATTGCTGAAGCTGTGGTAGTAGCTGCTGTAGCATCACGGTCAGTTGAGACAGCTGTTGGCCTTGTTGCGCTATCTGTTGTGACTGCTGGGCGACCACCGTGGTGAGGTCGGCGACAACTGGCAGAGGAACTTCAGCGGGATCCATGGCCGGATCTACTGTCACGATGCCGGCTGGCAGGTAGTGGATCCTCTGTGCCAGAGAGGGATTGGCGTGGACCGTGCTAGTGGATCGGTTCTAAGTCACTACTGGTTTTCACCAGAGCCCGCCGCAAAGCGGGATGGTCTTGCTGCGGCGGTAGTGACCAGGTCGTATCCACTAGCAACGGCTCAACCTCTCTGACTGCTGAAGATAGGCGCGGTACAAGGGAGTAGACAGAAGCAAGGTCGGACGTAGCAGAAGGTCGGGGCAGGCAGCAAGGATCGTAGTCAGGGGCAACGGCAGGAGGTCTGGAACACAGGCTAGGAACACACAAGGAAACGCTTTCACTGGCACAATGGCAACAAGATCCGGCGAGGGAGTGCAGGGGAAGTGAGGTATAAATAAGGAGTGCACAGGTGAACACACTAATTAGAACCACTGCGCCAATCAGCGGCGAAGTGGCCCTTTAAATCGCAAAGACCCGGCGCGCGCGCGCCCTAGGGAGCGGGGCCGCGCGCGCCGGGACAGGACCGACGGAGAGCGAGTCAGGTACGGGAGCCGGGGTGCGCATCGCGAGCGGGCGCCACCCGCATCGCGAATCGCATCCCGGCTGGAGGCGGTATCGCAGCGCCCCGGGTCAGTGGATCTGACCGGAGCGCTGCAGTGACGAGAGTGTAGCGAGCGCTCCGGGGAGGAGCGGGGACCCGGAGCGCTCGGCGTAACACACGCATCTTTACCCCTCCAAATCAGACGGGCCACATTCCTACGGTTACTATCCTGCCCGGGAGTCGGGAGGGACCACATCACCTCCCCATTCTGTTCTTGGAAGGCACCCAGACCATGCCTCTCTATCCAAAAAGACAGGTCAACCGAACCCCTCCCTTCTACCTCAATTGACCTATCACCCTTACGCAGAGCCTCCAGGAGGCGCCGCTGCAAGTGACCCCCAGAACCAGATGGAGACGGAGACCCTCTTGATTCCCCGGCAGCGACGCTGGCATAGCTTCTAGCAGTCGCCACCAGGGGGGCAGCCGAACCAGCCCCTACTTCCTCAGTACTCTTTACTGATCCAGTGACATCCCTTTGCCTGCCTCCAGCACTCTTCTCTTGCACACCGATAGCATCCCTCTCTTGTACACCTCTAGCACCCCTCTCTCGCACACCGCTAGCATCCCTTTCTTGCACACCGCTAGCACCCCTCTCTCGCACACCGCTAGCACCCCTCTCTTGCACACCGCTAGCACCCCTCTCTTGCACACCGCTAGCACCCCTCTCTTGCACACCGCTAGCACCCCTCTCTTGCACACCGCTAGCACCCCTCTCTAGTACACCTCTAATGCCCCACTCTTGCACACTGCTAACATTTTCATGCAACATACCATCACCAAAATTTTCACTCTCTTTTGCACTCTTCCCTTTCACACTATTATCCTGGCTAAACTTTCCTGAGCTGGCCGGGTTATTTGCGTATGCCACGGGGGTTTGTGCTGCTGGTCCCGCCCCCGATGACCGCTTTTTCGGTTCTGGCGATGTTACTTCCAGTTCCAGTGATGACACTTCCTTCAACGCCGATGATGTTCCCAGTGAGAACTGCTTCACACTGGGTGGGATCTGTCCCTCCGGACGCACCCCCACCCCTCCTACAGCAGCCGACGTGGAGGGATTCCCCACAGCGTCAGTGCAACCTTCAGGAGCCACCTTACCCGACCGCCCGGGCTTTTCTACCAATCCAGACGCATGGACACTCCCCCCCCTCACAGAGGAGTGCCCTGCTACGCCCAGATCGCTCGGGGGACCGCCCCCCGAGCAGACAGCAACATCACCAAGCTCCGGCACTAGGACACGCCCCCTGCCCACCTGGGGTGGTCCTGCAGCATCGGAGTCGCCCACCTTAAGCCTGTCCTGCCCTTCCCTACCGACTGGACAGGCGGCTCCTTGGCGTCTGCAGCCATCTTAGAAACCTTATCCACCATGTACCCCCCATTCTGGCCCCGCTTTACAGCAAAAGCGGGGTCGGGCAGACTGGGGGGCCCACCAGCCTGAACCACCTTTTCAGATGGCCCAGACTGCTGGAGAGAAGAATAAACAAGTCTGGTGACCTCTCCTTTTTTCCTTTTATTTCTCCTCTTCCTCTTGCCCTTCACCTCAGTATCTGGGCCTAAGTCATTTCCAAATGATAAGTTCTCAAAATGGGTAGGTGACTCTTGGAGCACAATCGCCTTCAGCAATCCACCACCAATTAACCCATTGCTGCTGCCGCTGTCGTCACTGCTGTCATCTGACGTTACAGGCAGGGCTACCTGAGCAGGATTTATGTATGAACTCTGGGTTGTGTCCTCCTCCATTTCACTCTCCTCTGCACCACCATCTTGCTTCTCTTTAGCACCTTCCTCAGCACTGTCCTCTCTTTCTCCACCACCATCTTCCTCCACACTGTCCTCCTCAGCACTGTTCTCTCTTTCTCCTCCACCATCCACCTCCACACCATCCTCCTCTGCACTGCTTTCGCTGTGACTGACCTCCTCCTCTCTTTCTGGGTTCTGCTGGCCTCTGAACCGACTTTCATTGCAGAGTTTTTCTCTGAAGATACCAGCCCCTTCCATGATCTCCATCCTCACCCTTTCTACCTCCTCAACCTCTTTTTTCAGGGTGCGCACTTTAGCCGAATACACTGGCCTTCGATTTTTTGAGGTGTAATCAGCCTGGTAACGGGCAAATTTTAAGTCCTCTCTTAGCCCACGAAGCATTTTGCCAAGACACTCATACTCCGCCATTTTTGCTTGGATTCGGGACCCAAAAGTGGCCAAAGACTCCCTGGGACCCAATGCCCCCCATTGCTGGGGTTCAGAGGTACCTTGCCTCCCCATGTTTCTCCTCAACTCCTCACCTTCATGCAGGTCTTTACCTGCAGCCTTGCTTGTAGCCTTCCTTGCAGCCTTGCGGCTTCCAGATATGGACGGTGGAGTTGGTTCTGCATTTCTGCGGATCCTGGAGGATCTCCGTACCCCATCCTGGGAGTTGGCCGTTGCAATGTCACCTCCACCTCCCGCCGGCCTGGTAAGGGAGATGGGGACGTTGGGGTTCATGCAGGGAAACCCTTCCCCGAAGGCTGCCACAAACCTGGGGGGGGGGGGGAGGGCTGGTGAAAATCCTGCTGCTCTCTGGTTCTCCTGGAGCTGACGATCACACAACCACACCCTGAACAGGAAGTAGTGCAACAGCTGGAGACACCCTATTTGGAAAGCACTGCTGTAGGGTAATTTGGTGGTGGATGCAAATCCCTAATTTAGGCCTCAAATGCACATGGTGCTCTTTCACTTTGGAGCCCTCTCATATTTCAAGGCAACAGTTTTTGGTTACAAATTTTTTTTCTCTTCTTTTACCCCTTAAGAAAAGGTAAATTTTGGGTCTACACCAGCATGTTAGTGTAAACAGAGTGTACCATATACATTTGAGGCCTAAATTGGTGATTTGCACAGGGGTGGCTGGTAGTTACAGCAGTTCTGACATAAACATAAAAAACACCCATATGTGACCCCCATTTAGAAAACTACACCCCTCACGTAAAGTAACAAGGGGTATAGTGAGCCTTAACATCCCACAGGTGTTTGACAAATTTTTGTTAAAGTTGGAGGTGAAAATAAAAAAATGTATATTTTTTTCCCTAAAATGCTATTGTTACCCCAATTTTATCATTTTCACAAGGGGTAATAGGAAAAAAAGCCCAGCAAAATTTGTAACCCCATCTCTTCTGAGTCAGAAAATACCCCACATGTGGATGTAAAGTGCTCTGCGGGTGAACTACAGGGCTCAGAAGAGAAGGAGCACCATTGGGCTTTTGGAGAGAGAATCTGGCTGAAATTGAAGGCCATGTGCGTTTAGGCCTCCATGGTGCCAGAACAGTGAACCCCCCCCCCACACACACACACACACACACACACACATGTGACCCCATTTTGGAAACTACACCCCTAATAAGAAGTGCAGTGAGCATTTACATCTCACAGGTGTCTGATAGATTTTTTTGAGCAGTGGTCTGCCAAAAGAAAAATGAAAATTTTTCATTTGCACAGCCCACTGTTCCAAAGATCTGTCAAATGCCAGTGGGGTTTAACCCCTTAAGGAACCAGCCCATTTTCACCTTAAGGACCCAGCCATTTTTGCACATCTGACCATTGTCATTTTAAGCATTAATAACTCTGGGATACTTTTACTTTTCATTCTGATTCTGACATTGTTTTTTCGTGACATATTCTACTTCATGTTAGTGGTAAATTTTTGTCGAGGCTTGCATCATTTCTTGGTGAAAAATTCCAAAATTTGATGAAAAAATTGAAAATTTAGCATTTTTCTAACTTTGAAGCTCTCTGCTTGTAACAAAAACAGACATTCCAAATAAATAATATATTGATTCACAGATACAATATGTCTACTTTATATTTTCATCATAAAGTTGACAGGTTTTAACTTTTAGAAGATATCAGAGGGCTTCAAAGTTCAGCAGCACTTTTCCAATTTTTCACAACATTTTCTAAATTGGAATTTTTCAGGGACCAGTTCAGTTTTGAAGTGGATTTGAAGGGCCTTCATATTAGAAATACCCCACAAATGACCACATTATAAAAACTGCACCCCTCAAAGTATCCAAAATGACATTTGGGTAAGTGTGTTAACCCTTTAGGTGTTTCACAGGAATAGCAGCAAAGTGAAGGAGGAAATTCAAAATCTCCATTTTTTACACTCGCATGTTCTTGTAGACCCAGTTTTTGAATTTTTACAAGGGGTAATAGGAGAAAAAGCCCCCCAAAATTTGTAACCCAATTTCTCTAGAGTAAGGAAATACCTCATATGTGTATGTAAAGTGTTCGGCTGGTGCAGTAGAGGGCTCAGAAGGGAAGGAGCAACAATGGGATTTTGGAGAGTGAATTTTTGCTGAAATGGTTTTTGGGGGGCATGTCACATTTTGGAAGCCCCTATGGTGCCAGAAGAGCAGAAAACCCCCACATGGCATACCATTTTGGAAACTACACCCCTCAAGCCACGTACCAAGGGGTCCAGTGAGCCTTAACACCCCACAGGTCTTTTACGACTTTTCGTTAAATTTGGATGTGTAAATGAAAAAAAAAAAAAGTTCACTTCCAGGCAGTGGAAGAGAGGTGGTTGTGGTTGTGATAAATATAAAGCAAATACACTATGTTGAGCTAGCGATTGTTTGTCTGTATACAAGAGTGTGAAGCATACAAGTGAGTGAGTATAAAAGTGAGGGGACTTAAAATTAAGGGACTTTAAATTCAGGAAGTTTAAATTGAAATATTTGATTTTTTTTTCTTTTCTGTTAATTTTTGCAATCCCCAAATCTAGTATGACCTCCATGTTGGAAAAGGCAGTCCAGTGTGCATCTTGCGCAATGTATGCAATCCTTGAACAACAGTTTGAGGGTGCATATTGTTGTGCGAGATGTGTGCGAGTTGCTCATTTAGAAGCCCAGATCCTGGATCTAGAGGAGCAACTGGCAACACTGAGATGCATTGACAACCCGCAGAGTAGTCTCCTGCTCACTGAGCAGGTACTCTCTGGGGTCGAGGTGGGGATGGATAGTGGGACGGAGGGGCAGGATAGTCAGGCAGTTAGCTGGGTTACAGTTAGAAAACGGGGTAGAGGGAAAAGTGTCAGGGAGGCTAGTCCTGAACTGGCACACCCCAACAAGTTTGCCCAGTTGGCAGATGAGGGGGATGTCATTTCAGAGCTAGCGGTACTGCAGCAGGACTCTGCCTCTGACCGCCAGGGGGGTGTCTGCTCCAGTAAGGAGGGAGGGAGGAGAGCAGGGCAGGCCAGACAGGTACTGGTAGTGGGGGACTCAATTATTAGGGGGACAGACAGGGTGATCTGTCACAAAGACCGGGATAGCCGAACAGTGTGTTGTCTTCCTGGCGCTCGAGTTCGGCACATCGCGGATCGGGTTGACAGGTTGCTGGGTGGGGCTGGAGAAGACCCAGCAGTCATGGTACATATTGGCACCAATGACAAAGTAAGAGGTAGATGGAGTGTCCTTAAAAATGATTTCAGGGACTTAGGCTGCAAGCTTAAGGCAAGGACCTCCAAGGTAGTATTTTCTGAAATATTACCTGTACCACGAGCCGTACCAGAGAGGCTGCGGGAGATAAGGGAGGTAAACAAGTGGCTCAGAAGCTGGTGTAGGAAGGAGGGGTTTGGGTTCATGGAGAACTGGGCAGACTTCGACTTTAAAGGAAACAGATTTCTGACTATAGCTAAAGACCATTATCTGTCCCAAATGGTGCAGGGCCTGACCAGAGGGGGCGCCCTACTAGACTTAATATTTACCAACGTACTGAAACTGGCAGAGTAATTAATGTGCAAGTAGATGGACACCGAGGAAATAGTGATCATAATGTAATACATTATAACTTGTTCTTCAATAAGGGAATCTCTCGAGGGGCCACAAAAACAATGAACTTTCGAAAAGCAAAGTTCGATCAACTCAGAGAAGCCCATAACAATATAAAATGGGATAATGTCCTCAAAAATAACAATACTGACACTAAATGGGAGACTTTTAAAAATATCTTAAATTTTCACTGTAAGATGTATATACTTTATAGGAATAAAAGGGTCAGAAATAAAAGAAAACCAATATGGATGAATAAAAATGTTAAGGGGGCAATAAATGACTAAAATAAAGCATTTCAGTTACTAAAACAGGACAGCAGTGAAGAAGCATTAAAAAGCTATAGAGAAAAATGTGAAATATGTAAAAAACAGATAAAAGCCGCAAAAATAGAGACAGAAAGACTCATTGCCAAAGAGAGTATGACTAACACCAAAATGTTCTTTAATTATATAAATAGCAAAAAGGTCAAAAATGAAAGTGTTGGCCCTTTAAAAAATGATGAGGAAGAAATTATAAACGGGGATCAGGAAAAAGCAAATATACTAAAATTCTTCTCCACTGTATTCACTGAGGAAAATGAAATGCCAGGTGAAATACAGTGTGATAAGGTAAGCTCCCCAGTACAGGTCACCTGTCTAACCCAGGAAGAAGTACAGTGCCACCTACAAAAAATCAAAATAGACAAATCACCAGGTCCAGATGGCATTCACCCCCATGTTCTAAAGGAATTAAGTAATGTAATAGACAGACGCGGAGGTGTTGAGGGGCATGTGTGGAACTCCGCTACTCCTTGCTGGGATTTGAATAGACTGGCCCAGACCCTTTCTTGTGGATGGAGAGTGGAGCTGAGTAAAACGATCAGACTTTACATGTGATGAATATCTAACAGTGCAGAAGCCGGTGAAACCATTGATTAATACCCCGGCAATATTCTGAACAGAAGCAGCCTCTTGCACTGGCCCCATGTGGAATGGACAATATTGGATGCCTGACTCTCTGCCTGGTCACTCCTCCTAGCGATTTGGAGAAACCGGGACTCATGGACTAAATTGAACAACTTGGTCTTAGCAGAATTCCTCTCTCATGAAATTGGACCCCTCCCTGGACCCAATAAGATCAGTGACTCTGGGGGGTGATTGCACTGTCTACCAGGGGGAGCGTGAATACGCTAATGATTCCGTAGTTGCATATTAGTATGCTATATTTGGTGGTGGATATTTCTGGATCAGGGTGTGATACCCTAGGTTTTAAGCGCTCCCCAGAGCCATATGGGACTGTGAATTCTTACTTTTGTATGCTGTAAATAACGGGATTTAAATTCTCGAGTGGGAGGGGCCTATGGTGTATAAAGTTGCTAAGTTGGTCCGTGATATCCCCGTAGTGATACATACACCCCACAAATATAAAGTGAAGAGAAATAGTGGGTGAAATGGCCCCTAAGGTGAACCCCAGAAGATCAGGGGGTAGCTCGCCACAAAAAGATAAGGGGGCTATGGGTAAATTGGATAAAATATGGAAGTCTCCAGCTGTGGGTATAAAAACTAGAACCCAGAAGGATCTCTCCCCTAGTAAAACAGGCTCTAGGTACTCTGTCTTGGCGGTGGAAGAAACTGAGGAAGGGCAGTCTGTGCCCCCTGTGGGAACACAGATGTTGGAGGAGATCTTGGGAGGGGTGAAAAAATCTAATTGTGCAATTGAGGAGATAAATAAACAATTAGGTGTGGTATCTACCGAGGTATCTCTGATAAGACACGATATGACTAAAATGAGAGATAGGATTTCCAGACTGGAGGAAGAAGCCCCTAAAACAGAAAATAGGATTACGGTTTTGGAGGAGGAGGTTAATGACTTGAAAAAGGAGAGGACATCTGTTAAAGATAAGCTCACTGACCTTGAGGATAGATCCAGACGTTGTAATATAAGGATGGTGGGGTTTCCTGATGGGATGGTGGGGTTTCCTGAGGGGGTGGAGGGGGGGGGGAAATCTGCCATACAGTTTCTTAGTAGGTGGTTGAAGGAGGGGATAGGGGAAGGGCATCTTACTCCAATGTTTGGGATTGAACGAGCTCATCAGTGCCAAGGCGTATTCCCCCTCCGGGGGGTCCCCCTAGGACAATCCTAATTAAGTTATATACCTCCCAGGACAGGGATACTATCCTTAGGAGGGCAAGAGAGATGAGGGACCTACAGTATAATGGACAGAATATTTTTCTATATCCGGATTTCTCTTGGGAGACCCAGAGGAAAAGGGCATCCTTTCGGGAGATAAAAAGGCGGCTAAAGAACGCAGGGGTGCCCTTCTCTCTGCTGTTTCCAACGAGACTCCGGGTTGAGCATAAGGGAAAGGTAACAATATTTGGAACCCCACAAGAAGTCTCAGATTGGATGGATAAATAAGGCATCTAATATAAGGCACTACTGTGGCATTAGGGGTTGGAAGTATTAGTTGAGTAATAATGTTACGTCTCGGGGGGAGGGGGGAGGGGTTGGGGGGTTCTCTGGGGTGTCACTAGGATAGGAGTGCATAGTAGAAGTACGGTGCATTATGGGGAGAGGGGGGGTGCGGGGGGGGGAAGGATAAGGGAAAGGAGGGAGGGATGGCACGGGATGATCAAAAGAGTGTTTTTTTTTTTTTTTTTCTCTCTCTCTCTTCTTCTTCTCTCTTTTCTTTTTTCTCTTAGGCAAATATATCTATGCTTAAATTATTAGCCTGGAACATACGAGGTATGTCGGATAGAATTAAAAAGTGTGCAGTCTTCGATTATATTCGGAGGTGCCTTCCTGCGATCATATGTTTAGTTGAGACCCATAGGTCAAGAGATGAGCAGATACTTCCAAGGAAGTGGGCCAAAGAAGAATACCACTCCAGACTCTCTTCCTACTCCATGGGAGTATCAGTATATGTTCACAGGAGGGTACCATTCGAGACTAAGAATGCAAAGGTAGATAAGTATGGTCGATATGTATTTCTTTATGGAATATGGGAAGATAGGGCAGTCATCTTGGCTTTTGTTTATATTCCTCCATCTTTTAGAGTGGATGTTCTGAGGGACCTCGTGAGCTATAGCGAAAGTAAGACACATTCGGCATTATGGATAGTTGGAGATTTGAACAATGTAATAGACCCTAGTATGGACAGATACAAATTAGGTAGGAATGTAGGGGGGAACGAAACAGCATTGGCGAGATACTGTGGAGAGATGAATTGGGTTGATGGGTGGCGGAAACTAAACCCAGGAGTAAGACAGTACTCATGTTTTAGTACCTCATATAACACCGCTTCCCGAATTGACTTATGCCTGTGTGATAAGAATGCAATGACCTGGACCAGCAGGGTGCAGTATAAAGCTAAAACCCTATCGGACCATTGCCCAGTGGTGGTGGAAATTGGAGGTAAGGTAATGGGTGGGAAAAGGTTGGGCTTTCGGCTCAACCCCCACTGGATTGAATTAGTGGGCGACCAGGACTGGTTTAGACAGGAAATAGAGGCATTCTGGGAGATTAATCATAAGTCCGCAAACCCTCAGGTGGTATGGGATACTATGAAGGCATACTTGAGGGGTCTATATATAGGGCGAATCAATAAAAAAAAAAAAGGAATTCTCACAGGAAGAATCAGTACTGAATAGTAAAGTGGCAACATTAGAAGCAGGGATAGAAGAGGATAGTGGGGGGAACAGCTGTTAGAACTGAAGGCAGCTCAAGAGGAATATAAAGAATATCTACTTAAAAAGGCACAAAATAAACTATTCTTCAGTGGGCAATTTAATTTCTTTGAGAAAGGGAAACCAAATAAGACACTGTCAAGATTACTTAAAAATCAAGGCGACGAACGTGGTATTATGGCTCTGAGGAGGGAGGATGACAGCATAACCACAGATAGAGAAGAAATAGCCCAAATGGTTGGCTCTTTTTTCTCCAATCTCTATATGGGCAGCTATATTAATAGGGCGGAGGTAGCGGAATTCTTGAGGGGAATTAATATTCCGAGTTTGACAGAGGATGTCAGGGACTCCCTGGATGACCCAATCTCCCTCCAGGAATTGGAGGAGGCATTGGCATCAATCCAAGGGAATACATCCCCTGGGTCTGACGGCATTCCTTTCTAGATATATAGAATATACTCAATCCTGCTGCTTCCAAAACTGCTGGGTATCATTAATGAATCCTGGAGGGGGGGGGGGGGGTTCTCCCTAAATCTATGTGTGAGGCTAATATTAGACTCATTAGGAAAAAAGATAAGGATCCCTTGGATTTGGGCTCATATCTCCTTGCTTAATACAGATATAAAGATAATAGCGAAAGCACTGGCAAGGAGATTGGATAAAGTAGTGAAGGTAGTGGTGGGCGGTGACCAGGGAGGGTTTAGGTCAGGAAGAACGGTTCATGACAATATCCACCAGGTGTATGAAGCAATCCAGAGTGGATCCCGTGGCCCCCGCTCCATTCTGTCATTGGATGCTACTAAAGCTTTTGACAGGGTGGAGTGGGAATACCTCTGGGAAGTTTTGAAAAGGGTTAGGGTGGGCCCGAGGTTTTTGAGTTATATTCAGCTACTATACACTAACCCCGAGGCGAGTGTGGTGGTAGATGGAACCCCCTCCTACCCATTCAAACTAAGTAGAGGAACAAGGCAGGGCTGCCCCCTCTCACCCTTTTTATTTTTAATTTATATTGAACCCTTAGCGGCTTGGATAAGAGATAATGATGTTTATGAGGGATTTGGAGTAAATGGAGAGAAGAGTAAGATCTTGTTATTTGTAGATGATATCCTCCTTTTTGTAACTAACCCACAAGAAAAAATACATCGTATCATTAAGATGTTCGAGGCATTTGCCCCTCTATCTGGGTTGGACATAAATTGGAGTAAATCTACTATGCTCCCCCTGGATGAAGATATGGGGGAGACGGTGGGAAGACTATCCGTGTTAAAAAAAAATGAATGTCTCCATTATCTGGGAGTAAAAATAGCAGCCACGAATGATAGGTTTGTGATTAACAATATACTGCCCCTTTTGAATAGTTTAGCGAAGAGAGTAGAAGTATGGATTAAAATGCCCTTCTCTATGTCAGAAAGGATGGCGATAATAAAAATGGTGGTCCTCCCACAGATCCTTTTTTTTCTTGCTACCTCGCCAGTGTGGATCGGCAAATGCTGGTTCCGGAAGATAGAAGTGATACTGGGTAGATTGTTATGGGGAAGAAAAAGGGTTCGTCTGAAGTACAGATGTTTTATGGCCCCTGGAGATAGGGGGGGATTGGATATGCCCAATTTCTTTGTTTATTACATGGCCGCGCAGTTGGTACGAATCGTGAATTGGAGAAATTTTAGATATCTGGAGAAGATTGTAGTAGATAAGGAGAAAGTGAACATATATGAGGTGTTGGAATGAGATGATTATGAGGAGAGTGGGTCAAATAACACGATGTTATTGTATAAATATAGGAAAGTATGGGAAAGATTAAAGGGAGAATTACATGTAGGAAATAGTTTTGGGTTCACACCCCTATGGGGTAACAATAAATTTAAAGAATTGGTGAAGTGTGAGTCAACTTTTTGGGATAGTAAGGGTATAAAACGACTGGAACAATTATTTGATAAAGGACAACTCTTTTCATTTGAGCACATAAAAAGGGGGTATGATATTAGTGATAACGATTGGCTGTACTATTGGCAAGTTAGTCATGCAGTCCATAACACGATAGATAAGGAGATATATGTAGCACAGAAACACAATTTCATAGAAGCACTAACTCAAATAGAGCACTTTAAAAAAAAAAAGGAATATCAATTTTGTATAAGAAATTAAATAAGATTATTGGAGTAAGGGGGATCGACAGAATTAAAGACAAATGGTCCGGAATAGTGGGTACTGTGTCTGAGGAAGATTGGGACATTATGGCCCAAAATATAAGCAAGGTTTCTCGTAATATGGAACATAAAATTACACAATTTAAGATATTACACAAGACCCACTATTCCGCGCTTCATTTACATAGGATAGGGGTGAGAATCACTTCACAGTGTGTTAAATGTGGTTTGGAAGAGGCGGACTATTTACATAGTTTTTGGTCGTGTGAGAAGATATCTGTTTTCTGGGAATCTGTAATAAAAGAGGTAGAAAGTAAAATCCCTGTGAAGGTACCTCGTACGATAGAGTTTATACTGCTGGGAGCTATTGGTAAGATGGGCAAAATTGATTAGACATACTCTTGGATGTAAACAAGTATGGATTTGGCTTCTATGGCTTTTGCTTTTCTTCCGATTGGTGATGTTGTTTTATCGGATTTGTACAATGTATTTTTGTAATTGTTTAATATTAAAATAAAAAAAATATAAAAAAAAAGTAATGTAATAGACAGACCCCAATTTTTAATATTCAGGGACTCTATAGTGACAGGGACTGTTCCCCAGGACTGGCGCATGGCAAATGTGGTGCCAATATTTAAGAAGGGGTCAAAAGGTGACCCCGGGAATTATAGACCTGTTAGTTTAACCTCGGTAAATTGTTTGAGGGTTTCCTAAGAGATGCTATTTTGGAATATCTTGATAAAAATAAATGTATGACCCTGTATCAGCATGGATTTATGAGGGATTGATCCTGTCAAACTAACCTGATCAGCTTTTATGAGGAGGTGAGCACAAGACTGGACCAGGGGCAATCGCTGGATGTCGTATATCTGGATTTTTCCAAAGCATTTGATACGGTTCCACATAAAAGGTTGGTGCATAAAATGAGAAGGTTTGGGCTGGGTGAGAATGTGCGCAAGTGGGTAAGTAACTGGCTCAATGATAGGAAACAGAGGGTGTTTATTAATGGTACTTATTCTGATTGGGTGACTGTTACTAGTGGGGTACCACAGGGGTCCGTCTTGGGTCCTGTCCTATTTAATATATTCATGAATGACCTTGCAGAGGGGTTGAATAGTAAAGTAGCAATCTTTGCAGATGACACCAAACTCTGTAAAGTGGTAAACACTATAGAGGACAGTGCACTGTTACAAATGGATCTGGATAGGTTGGAGGTTTGGGCTGGGAAGTGGCAGATGAGGTTCAACACTGATAAATGTAAGGTAATGCAAAAATCCGAGCTGGGATTATGTATTAAATGGAAGAACACTTAGGACGACTGACATGGAAAAGGACTTAGGAGCCTTAGGTAACAGTAAACTTAGCTGTAGTGACCAGTGTCGGGCAGCTGCTGCCAAGGCTAATAAAATCATGGGGTACATCAATAGGGGCATAGATGCCGACGACAAGGAAATAATGCTACCGCTGTACAAATCACTAGTCAGTCCTCACATAGAGTACTGTGTACAGTACTGAGCACCAGTGTACAAGAAAGATATAGTGGAGCTGGAGAGGGTTCAAATCCCACTAAGGACAACAATAAATAAAGACATTATTATTATTATTATTATAATAACGTCAGCAGAGAGCACTGTGCTCGTGATGTCATCAGAGAGCATTCCAAAAAGAAAATAATTTCCTCTGTAGTATTCAGCAGCTAATAAGTACAGGAAAGATTACGATTTTTTAATAGAAGTAATTTACAAATCTGTTTAACTTTCCGGAGCCAGTTGATTTAAAAGAAAAAAAAGGTTTTCACCGGAGTACCCCTTTAACCCCTTCATGACCCAGCCCATTTTCACCTTCAGGTCCTGGGCATTTTTTGAAAATCTGACCACTGTCACTTTAAACATTAATAACTCTGGAATGCTTTTACTTATCATTCTGATTCCGAGAACTGCTGTAACAATCAGCCACCCCTGTGCAAATCGCCTCAAATGTACATGGTGCACTCTCCCTTCTGAGCCTTGTTGTGCGCCCCCAGAGCACTTTGCGCCCACATATGGGGTATCTCCATACTCGGGAGAAATTGCATTACAAATTTAGAGGATCTTTTTTCCCCTTTTACCTCTTGTGAAAATGAAAAGTATAGGGCAACACCAGCATGTCAGAGTAAAAAAATTATTTTTTTACACTAACATGCTGGTGTAGACCCCAACTTCACCTTTTCATAAGGGGTTAAAGAAGAAAAAGCCCCCCAAAATTTGTAAGGCAATTTCTCCCGAGTACGGCAATACCCCATATGTGTCCCAAAACTGTTGCCCTGAAATACAACAGGGCTCCAAAGTGAGAGAGCGCCATGCGCATTTGAGGCCTGAATTAGGGATTTGCATAGGGGTGGACATAGGGGTATTCTATGCCAATGATTCCCAAACAGGGTGCCTCCAGCTGTTGCAAAACTCCCAGCATGCCTGGACAGTCAATGGCTGTCCGGCAATACTGGGAGTTATTATTTTGCAACAGCTGGAGGCTCCGTTTTGGAAACAGTAGCGTACCAGACGTTTTTCATTTTTTTGGGGGAGGGGGGCTGTGTAGGGATAATGTGTATATGTAGTGTTTTTTACTTTTTATTTTAGGTTAGTGTTAGTGTAGTGTAGTGTTTTTAGGGTACAGTCACATGGGCAGAGGTTCACAGCAAGTTTGCCGCTGGGAGTTTGAGCTGCAGCGCAAATTTTGCGCCATCTCAAACTTGCAGCACTCACTGTAAACCTCCGCCCATGTGAGTGTACCCTGTACATTCACATTGGGGGGAGGGGGCAAACATCCAGCTGTTGCAAACTCCGAGCATGCCCTTTGGCTGTCCGTGCATGCTGGGAGTTGTAGTTTTGCAACAGCTGGAGGCACACTGGTTTGGAAACACTAAGTTAAGTAATAAACTTTCAAGTGTTTTGCAACCAAACTTAGCGTTTCCAAACCAGTGTGCCTCCAGCTGTTGAAAAACTACAACTCCCAGCATGCATGGTCTGTCAGTGCATGCTGGGAGTTATAGTTTTGCAACAATTGAAACAGCTGGAGGCACTGAGGTAGCAAACGGACAATGTTTCCCAACTAGTGTGCCTCCAGTTGTTGCAAAACTACAACTCCCAGCATGCCCAGACTGCCCAAGCATGCTGGAAGTTGTAGTTCGGCAATATCTGAAGGATCAGATGTTGCCGAACTACAACTTCCAGCATGCTTGGGCAGTCTGGGCATGCTGGGAGTTGTAGTTTTGCAATATCTGGAGGTCCACAGTTTGGAGACCACTGTATAATGGTCTCCAATCTATGCTCTTCCAGATGTTAGAGAACTACAACTCCCAGCATGCCTGAACAGACTGAGCATGCTGGGAGTTGTAGTTTTGCAACATCTGGAACAGCACAGATTGGAGACCATTATACAGTGGTCTCCAAACTGTGGACCTCCAGATGTTACAAAACTACAACTCCCAGCATGCCCAGAAAGCCAAAGGCTGTCTGGGCATGCTGGGAGTTGCCGTTTTGAAACTCCCAGAGGCAGCAGTGAGATCGCTTTACGGCGATCTCACTGCTGCCAATGAAGATGCCGCACTGCTGCCGGAAACTCACCTCCGGGACGCAGCGCCGCCGGGACCGCCTGGAGGACGTCGCTCGCAACGGGACCACTCGGGACACCGCATGGTCGGGTAAGTGATGCCGGGGGATGGGTAAGGGACACTTAGCAGAGCGGTGTGTGTCCCGATCCCCGTGATCGGGACTTACACACCGCGCTGCTAAATATTCTGATAGCGAAACGCTGCTATTAGCTAGTCAGAGTTGACCAGCTGATAGCAGCGATCGCTGGGGGGGGGGGGGGGATGAAACCCCCCGTGGTCGCATGGTAAGATGGCTGGCTATCAGTGATAGCCACCATCTTACCGGGCGCTGCGGGATGCCGCGAGTAGCGGCAAAAATGTTCATGACGTACCTGTATGTCATGGGTCGGGAACACCTTGCCACCCATGACGTACAGGTATGTCATAGGTCGGGAAGGGGTTAATGGTATAGAGAACTGTGTCTAGTGCATTAACTCTGATTTTTTGCCCATTGAAACCAGTAGGCCCATTGTGGTCTATGGGGAAAGCTGCTGAGTTGCCCATAGCAACCAATCAGATCGCTTCTTTCATTTTTGAAAAAGTCTCTGAAAAATGAAGGAAGTAATCTGATTGGTTGCTATGGGCAACTCAGAAACTTTTCCAGGAAAATATGCTGAGTTGCCCATAGCAACCAATCAGATCGCTTCTTTCATTTTGCAAAGGCATTGTGAAAAATGAAAGAAGCAATCTGGTTGCTATGGGCAACTGCACAACTCTTCCTCTACACTGGTCTTGATGAATCTCCCCCATAGAGGGAGATTTATCAAAACCTGCCCAGAGGAAAAGTTTCTGAGTTGCCCATAGCAACCAATCAGATCGCTTCTTTCATTTTTGAAAAAGCCTCTGAAAAATGAAGGATATTTTTGAGATTTTGGAAGCTGGGATACTCACTACACCCATGCATATCTAGATAATTAAGTATGGGGGGAACTTAAATTTATTTTTTAAATCACATGGAGTTTTGACTTTACTTCATTATGGTCGAATAAAGCACTTAAAGAGTTCCTTAAAATTAAAGATTCACTCTTTTGGATGAAAAGGGGCTTATTTATGTAAATCAATTATACGCTTTAGGTCAAATAAAGTCGTTTGAAGAGATAGCCCATAAGTGTGTGGGGGGAAGACAATCACAAACATTGTTTTTTTACAAATAAGTAACACAGATCATAAAGCAATAAAAGGAGAGATTGGAGATTTCAGGGATTCTATATATAAGAAAAGTTTAATTAGACTATTTCCTTATGCAAAGTTGCTGTCTGGGCATGCTGGGAGTTGTGGTTCTGCAGCGGTTGGGGGTTCACAGCTTGAAGACCACTGCTATAGAGGGTGCAAATGTATCTGAGCCCTGGAACTCAAATAATGTGAAATATGAGATGATCAAAATGGAGCCCCTGCACTAATTACTTGGGTTCTGAGGTCTGTAAGGTCCATAGTAAAAACATCAGGTTCTGTCTATAGCAGATACTAAATCATGGCAGCTCAAAGAAACAAGCAGTCATTCTGACATGTCACATGTGATGTCATAGACAGCTGGAGGCCTGACATCCCACTGACAGCCGCCCGAGCCTTCAGTCTGTTCCTGTGCGATTAGTGAGAATAGTGAGATTAGCGTCTTCTTTTTCTACTTGTCTGAAATGGAGCTAAAAGGACTGGGGTTCGTCCCCCTCCTGTTGGCGTTTTGGTGTCCGGCCTGGCTTGCCACCAGCTACATCATGACGGTCGTCCTCGGCCATGCAGCCTCGCCACTGATGAGCATCAGGTAAGATAAACAAGCAAATGATTCTTATTTCATGGGTTGGGAGTGAGGAAATATCCATAATAACATTGGTTTCTTTTCCTTCACAGTGACGTGGGAAATGTCTTTCCCGAAAGCATATTATTCAGAATTGGATTCATAGGGACGTCCATTGGCACTTTGGTACTAACCTTTCTTATTTATAAGTATATGGTTATGCATACTGAAGAGTTCAGGGGTCATCAGGTCCTGATCCAGAGGATCCTGCTGGCCATTGTGTGGGCCTCCTGTTTTTCCACAGCTGTTATGCATGTATTGTCCCCCGAAGAATATCCCAGGATACACTTTGTCAGCACGATAATTTCCATTACATGTGAAGCCTTATACTACCTTGGGCAGTCCATCCAGATGTATAAATTACCAGGAGCAAAAAAAGTCATCCACCATAGTAGATGCACCTGCTGTGGCCTGACTTTTGTCTGTGTAGTTTTCTATTTTGGATATGAAACATTAAAGGAATTATTCCATAATGATGAAGACTGGGACGAGATCCGTGAAATCCCCATCATAATCATCGAGTGGGTGATGCTTCTACTGATCCTGATAAACATCGTGACCTATTATTCCACCATGCAGAGGTTATTGTTGACCGTCTCCAGAAACAGCTGCACACTCTCTCTTAGAGTAAAAATTGATGACTTCGGGGTGTAGACCACCACGGGGGCCATCAAGTGGACTTCTGGGAGAGATACTGCACAGGACACGGAAAACATCTAAAGAAGAATAACTGGGGGACTACATATGGTGCCAGTAATCATGACACAATAATATGAGCTGGTGATATTACCTATACAAAAAAAAATAAAAAAATAAAAAAAAAAATATTGGTGTGTGAAGTGTAATACCTAGTTAGAAAAACAGAATCAAATTCATCATTATAACCCCCCTCTGCATTACCCTGTTTATTATTTTTCAAGCAAGCACTTTGTTCTAATTCGTCCACTCTCTGGCGTGCTCCTTGTATAAGGGGTTTGGGATACCCTTTTTGTTTAAAACCATCCTCCAGGTTCTCTAGTTGTTGTAGGTATTTTTGTGTGGAAGAACAATTCCTTCGGATTCTTTTCATTTGACCTAATGGAATGTTCTTCTTCCATTATTTAAGATGGCAACTGTTAAAGTCGAGGTATCTGTTTGCATCCACCTCCTTAAAATAGTTGGCAGTATGCGAACAGCCATCCTGAATATAGATATTTAAATCCAGGAACTCACATTTTTTGGGGGGACTGATGCAGCGCTGCCTTTGGATATCTCTGGCTCTGCCATAGCGCTTTTTTTGAGGGGGCGTGTCGGCTGCCCCTTCGTCTGGTGGTCAACACTAGTGTTGCTCGCAAATATTCGCAATGCGCGAATTCGCGAATATTCGCCAATATAGCACTATATATTCGAAATTACGAATAATGTTTTTTTTTTTTTCACAATACACATCACAGTGATCATCCCTCTCTGCTTCCAGCTTGTGTGGTGTAAAGAAGGCTCTAATACTACTGTGTGAGACTGGCGTATGAATTTTCGCATATGGGAAAATTTGCTTATGCACATTTTCATTTATGCAAATTTTCGCATATGCAAAAATATTACGCGAATATTACGAATATGCGAATTTAGCGAATATATGACGAATATTTGTCCATATATACGCGAAATATCGCGAATTCGAATATGGCCTATGCTGCTCAACACTAGTCAACACGCGCTATCTGGCCAGCGAGCCAGGGCCCCGTACAGGAGATCACTGGGCCCCCCAGCAGTCGGACACCCCACAATCTGAAATGTATCCCCTATCCTTGGGATAGGGGATGTTTTTCAACACTGCACTACTCCTTTAATGGCCTCCAAAATGAAGTTCCTCTGATGTATGGGCATCAAGGGATCTTCCACTAAAAAAGATCACACAGCTTCCACTCCTCTGTCATGTGGGATGTTACTATATAATGAAGCAATATCTAGCGTTGCCCACATATAGTCCTCTTCCCGTATGATATCTTTCAATAGGGTTAATAAACGCCCATTTATCTCTGAGGTATGCTGGTAAAGACACCGCACATTTCTGTAACTGATGGTCTATATATTCAGATAAACATCTGGCAACTATCGGACGACCAGGTGTTTTTTTTTTCGGTCTTTATGTACATTAGGTAGAAAATAAAAATAAGGTACATTTGGTTTGGGGTTAAATATATATCATGTTTTTCCCTCTTAAAGGGGTACTACGCACCAAGACATCTTATCCCCTCTCCAAAGGACCCCCGTGATCTCGGTTGCGGCACCCTGTTGTCATCACTGCACAGAGAATACAGGGCCAGCACATCGGCATAGCCATTGACTGTCCTGGCATGCTGGGAGTTTTGCTACAGCTGGAACTCTTTTTATTAGAAAAATATAAAACTTTTACAAAACACAAATACAATGCTTAATCAGCTGAAACATAAGGATGAAAAAGTAACAAATATAAACTCTTTGTTACAGAATAAAAGGACCTACCTAACCAACCAGCCCAGCTTAACTCAACTACCAAATAATGCCTGATACTACTAATTCTTACCTATTATCCTTCCAAACACACATACACACACACATTAATTACCAACAAAACATAAATATAGCTTTCCTTAATTAAGTTTTAACTGAAAACATCCGAATAGGAAACTTATCCCCACATACCATACACAAAATGCATTAAACAAAAATAAATAGGGCTAACTGCCATAAAAATAATAAGGAAATAAATAAAATAATTCCATCTTGGAAATACCATTAATTTTACACACAGACAACAACCAATACTCACAATACATATTAGATCATAACAACGAAAAAAATAAAAAAATAAAATAAAGTAAAAAAAAATAAAAAAAATTATAATAAAAAGAGGGCTTATTGCCATAACTAAAAATAATTCCAACTTGGAAATTTCATTTATTTATTTATTTTTTCCCCTTTCTCCTTTCCCTTCTCTTTAAACTATAGTAACACACACATGCATGGATACATTACCATAAGGGGGAAAAAATAAACACAATAATATCAACTAAAAGCTGGTCCGACTGCCTTTACCCAACAATGAGGTATAACACTATACAAAAATACATAAAACTATTTATACTTATGAAATACATGTAAACAAGAATAAAACCTAAAGAAAAATAACCTACACTATGAACTCTCCCATCACCCACACCACTCCCACTGGACATGGTCAGAGTTCGTGTATCACAGTGTTTTTTTATTTTTTTTTTACTGAAACAGTCATTGTCCATAAACTGACCCAAGTCAGACCCAAAGCATCACCCCCTCCCCCCAACAACCCCCACCCAACTTAAAATTAATCCCCCCCCCCACTATTATTAACTAACTCAACAATGTACTAATTCACTACAACCACAGAAATAATATGAAAAACAAAGTAATACAGTACTTCAAACCCCCACCAGGCCCAAGATTGGTTGCCTGCAAGCCCTTTACATTCAAATTACAGAAAACAAAACAAAAAGCTAGAGTGACATGCATAGCCCACCACCAGGAAGAAGGATGGCAATCCTGATAAAACTAAGTTTCAAAATGCTTACCCTATGAACCTTACTTCTAACCCTATCGCTATCCCTTCATAAAACTGACCCTATACTCACCCTAACATCTATATACTGTCCCTAACCAAAATTAAGGTACATCAAAAGAAAACCCTCTCCACAGGAGAGAAGCCCTACTGGTACCAAGACTGCCATACTCCAAAGACCTGATCTTCCCGAGGTCACCAGTGATGTTCCTACATACCTCCACCTCGGAGAGGACTTTCTGTTGGGTCGATACTAAGCACCGTGCATTCCACGTGTAGTACCTAACCACTAAGCTAACTAAGAATAAAGTGCCCCGATCACGGCCACCCAGGTTCCTGAATGCCCCATAAGCCCACTCCGGATAGGAAAGGCCGGCAAGTTGACTCCAGCCGATGGAAGCACCCACCCTGTTGTAAACCCCTATATTAAAGGGACAATGAAGCAGGAAGTGGTCCATGCTTTCCAGCGTGTCCCCGTACTCTTCTCGGGGACATCCCCGGTCATCAGAGTTCCTGTACTTCAGGTTGTCCCTCACATATAGCTTCCCCTGAAAGCAGCGCCAGGCCAAGTCCCAAAACTTCTGGGGGATCCTTTTCATATTTAAAAGATGCAATCCCACCGTCAGATCCCGACCTGGGCAGTCCCTGAGCGCCAGAGGCTTCTGGAAGTGGGTCAACAGAACCCGTTTGTCAAGGAACTGCCTTGACTGGGTCCTGATCTCCCACACTCCCAGACCCCACCGACGTATCGCCTTCAGAGTCGGGGTAGCGTAAGCCGGAAGATATCCATGTGGTGTACGGAGGTCCTTCACTTGCCCTCCTGTCTCCCATTCCTGGAAGAAAGGCCGAAACCATTCCCTGCAGGAGAGTACCCACGGAGGAGCCCTCTCTGACCAGAGGTTTGCAATGTTGGCTTTCAAGAAGGTGTTCGTTAAGAACACCACAGGGTTTACCATAGATAAACCCCCTAGTCTCCTCGTGCGGTACGTAACCTCCCTCTTGACTAGGTTCAACCTGTTCCCCCATAACAGTTGGAAAAACAGGCTGTAGACCCTAGTGTAGTAAGCCTCTGGTAAAATACATACGCTGCCCAGATAGATAAACAAGGGGAGCAGGTACGATTTGATCAGGTGTACCCTTTCCCTGAGGGTCATAGACCAACCCTTCCACTGGTCCACCCTCTGAGTGGCATCCTGGAGCTTACCATCCCAGTTTTTGGTGGGATAATCATCCTGGCCGAATGTGATGCCCAAAACTTTTGCTGAGTCTTGGGGCCCTGGAAGGGTGTCCGGGAGATCAAACGTGGGGTCTCCCCCTCCCAGCCAGAGACTCTCACACTTATCCTGGTTGATCTTAGACCCGGATGCCTCCGAGTAGCGGTCCACTTCCGACATCACCACATCGGCCTCCTCTCTCGAGGAGAGGAAAATGGTGACATCATCAGCGTACGCCACCACTCTCTGGGCGACACCCGGCTCCGCCAGAATCATCCTGACTCCCGCCAATGGTCCGCAACTCACCCTCCTAAGGAAGGGATCGATCGCAAATACATATAAGAGCGGGCTCAAAGGACAACCCTGACGGACTCCAGACCCCACCTCAAAGAGCGGCCAGACCACCCGTTCACCAGCGGGAAACTCTCTGCCCCTGCATACAAGATCTTAAGCCAATTAACAAAAGTACACGGTAAGCCATATCTCAGGAGGACGGACCAGAGGTAGTCATGGTTCACTCGATCAAATGCTTTGGCCTGATCCAAGGAAAAGTAAGTACCCCTTCCAGAGACCCGCACTACTCCGCTCCACTGCCTCCCTGACACTGAGGACAGCACTTAAGGTGCTTCGGCCTGGAACAGAGCAGTGCTGAGCCCCCGAAATGAGCCGGGGTGCAAACTTCACCAGCCGATTAAACAGTATCTTGGCCAGAAGCTTCCTGTCTGTAGGTGCGAGTACAAGGATCTGACGACCTCCAGGATCCCTGATCTGGACCGATTCAGAGATCCCGTACTATCAATCAGTCCTGAGACTACTTTACTACTCACTGACATCTTGCAGTTCCTGTAAGGGTCGGGCGAGCGGTACTTCCCGTAATCCCTCTCAAAAACCAAAGATGCTTGCCTATCGTACTGACACCTCATCAGCAAGGACTTCACTCTGGAGATATCCTCTCGGCTACCTCCAGTCGAGACGAGAAGCTCGAGTTTCCTCCTCAGTCCCTGATACAGGCGATACCTGTTTAGGGACCTGAGGCTCGAGAGCTGGCGGAAGAACCCCGCAACCTGCTTCTTGAATATCTCCCACCACTCAGACTTACTACTACAAAAGTCCAGTAAAGGTACCTGACTTTGAAGAAAATCCTCAAAGGACTGTCTTATCTCTGTTTCCTCCAGGAGGGACAAATTCAGCTTCCAATAACCTTTTCCCATCCGGGGGGTCTCTGAAACATTCAGGGAAAACAAAATCATACAGTGGTCGGAGAACTCCACCTCAACCACGGACACTGCGGAAGAGACGGCTTCCTCCTTTAAATAAAACCTGTCTATCCTAGACCTGCTGCTACCTCGATGAAAGGTGAAACCCGCGTGGCCTGAGGGGCTCCGGATGTGGGCATCCTCTAGGCGAGCTTCCCTGACTATATTACTAAGGGCCACACAGTCATAAGCCAGCCGATCATTGGAACCTCTCCTATCTTGGGACCTCGTGACATTATTGAAGTCCCCTCCAAAGATCACTTGCCGGCTAGTAAAAAGAAAGGGCTTAATCCTCATAAAGAGATCCTTACGGCCCCACTTTGTTTGTGGGGTGTAGATGTTAATGAGCCGGAGCTCTTGTCCCTTCATGAAGACATCTAAGATCAGGCACCTCCCCATTTCTAACTCAATGACCCGTCTGCATTCGACCGGAGCGGTAAAAAGGACCGCCACCCCACTATACGGCTCAGCCACAAGAGACCAGTGGGAGGGGCCGCGCCTCCACTCTCTTCTGGCTTTCACCAGAGAGGCTAGATCTGACAACCTGGTCTCCTGTAAAAAGAAAATGTCGGCTTCAACACGGCCGAGAAAATCAAAGGCTGCGAATCTAGCCGTATCAGACTTTATACTGGCACAATTAATAGATGCCAGCGTCAATGGGGTGAGTGCTGCCATCCTGGGTAATTGAGTTAGACGGCCTTACCCATTATTTTTTCTTGCCCTTCTTCTTCACCGCCTCATCCCCTGAAGAAGAAGGAGCATTCTTACTTTCTTTAGATCTCTTTTTTGACTCAGACTGATCCATCTGGCTCCCATCTCCATCTGGCCCTGAGTTAGCCCTGCCCTCCGAGGAAGATGCCTCAACAGGACAGGACCCAGTTCCCCCTGGAGGCTCCAATCCCTCAGGCACCCCATCCTCGCCACCCCCCTCCAATGAGGGGGAGGAGATGGTATCAAGGACAAGGTACCTGTTCGATAGGTCAATCAGAAGGGGGGCAGGTAAGCTTCCTTTTAGGACCTGGCCTTTAGCACCTGAAATAGAGGACTGAGACTTCCCCTTTACAACTTTTTTGCCCTTGTCTTTTTTCGGCCTTTCCCTCCCCTCCTCATCCACACTTTTATAGTGGGAGGAATCAGAAAAGATCAGCCTCTTTGCCTTCCTCTTCGCGAATCCTCCTAATCTCCTCATCCAACACACCATCCCCCAGGGTCTCAGCAACATCTGGGCTAGTGACAGGAGCAGGGCCAGGAGCTACCCCCGCCACCTGAGAACTCTCCAGCTCCCTGCTCCTTCTGCGGTTTTCCTCTCGCCTTAGTTTGGCAGGCCCCTTCTTGCTCTTCATTAACCCTTTTGCTCCTTCACCCATGCCCGTACCCTCCCCAGCCGGGGCAACCCTAAAGCTCTCCCCAGCTGGAGCGGCCACCAAACGGGAAAAGGCGCTGGGGCAACGCTTGAAAGGGTGTCCTAGGACAACACACAGATGACACCGGATCTGCCCACAGGATGCAGCCAAATGACCAGCCCCACCACAAAAAGCGCAAACTTGCACAGTGCAGGCTGCGCTAAAATGGGTAGGACTACCACACCTGTGGCAGACTTTAGGCTGCCCCTGGTAGAAGACTTGGATTCTGTCACGTCCGAGTAAGGCTGCCGATGGGATGTGGGCAACTGTGCTCCCTGAACGCCTAAGTTTGACGGAAAACGTCCAGGCCCCAGACCAGATCCCGTGCTCATCAAGATTTTTCTTGGGCATGTCCGTCACATCCCCATAACGACCGAGCCAGGTCATGATGTCGTAGCAAGAGAGCGACTCGTTACGGGTCAAAACGGTCACTCTCTTGGTTTGGTTCTGCCGGGATATCGCTTTTACAGCGAAATCCCGCCAGCCGGGCTCGTTCTTCACCATGTCGTAATTCGACCAGAAAAGTTCAAGACCCTCTGGCCGAACAAAGCTGATGTCGAACTCAGAAGAACCATAGGGGTGAATCAGGGCAAAGATGTCACTCGCCCTGAACTCCATCTGAAGGAGGAGCTCAACCACCCTTGCCCGGGGCGGGCACGCTGTCACGATGCCGGCTGGCAGGTAGTGGATCCTCTGTGCCAGAGAGGGATTGGCGTGGACCGTGCTAGTGGATCGGTTCTAAGTCACTACTGGTTTTCACCAGAGCCCGCCGCAAAGCGGGATGGTCTTGCTGCGGCGGTAGTGACCAGGTCGTATCCACTAGCAACGGCTCAACCTCTCTGACTGCTGAAGATAGGCGCGGTACAAGGGAGTAGACAGAAGCAAGGTCGGACGTAGCAGAAGGTCGGGGCAGGCAGCAAGGATCGTAGTCAGGGGCAACGGCAGGAGGTCTGGAACACAGGCTAGGAACACACAAGGAAACGCTTTCACTGGCACAATGGCAACAAGATCCGGCGAGGGAGTGCAGGGGAAGTGAGGTATAAATAAGGAGTGCACAGGTGAACACACTAATTAGAACCACTGCGCCAATCAGCGGCGAAGTGGCCCTTTAAATCGCAAAGACCCGGCGCGCGCGCGCCCTAGGGAGCGGGGCCGCGCGCGCCGGGACAGGACCGACGGAGAGCGAGTCAGGTACGGGAGCCGGGGTGCGCATCGCGAGCGGGCGCCACCCGCATCGCGAATCGCATCCCGGCTGGAGGCGGTATCGCAGCGCCCCGGGTCAGTGGATCTGACCGGAGCGCTGCAGTGACGAGAGTGTAGCGAGCGCTCCGGTGATGAGCGGGGACCCGGAGCGCTCGGCGTAACAGTACCCCCCCCCTTGGGTCTCCCCCTCTTCTTAGAGCCTGAGAACCTGAGGACCAGACTTTTGTCTAGAATATTGTCCTCAGGTTCCCAGGATCTCTCTTCTGGACCACAACCCTCCCAATCAACTAAAAAAAAAAAGTTTTCCCTCTGACCTTCTTGGATGCCAGAATCTCTTTGACGGAGAAGATGTCCGAGGAGCCGGAAACAGGAGTGGGGGAAACAAGTTTGGGAGAGAAACGGTTGATGATAAGTGGTTTAAGAAGAGAAACGTGAAAGGCATTAGGGATACGAAGAGAAGGAGGAAGAAGAAGTTTGTAAGAGACAGGATTAATCTGGCACAAAATTTTGAAAGGACCAAGATAGCGTGGTCCCAACTTGTAGCTAGGGACACGGAAGCGGACATATTTAGCGGAGAGCCATACCTTGTCTCCAGGAGAAAAAATGGGAGGAGCTCTTCTTATCAGCAAACTTCTTCATGCGTGATGAAGCCTGTAAGAGAGAATTTTGGGTCTCTCTCCATATGGTGGAAAGATCACAAGAAATTTCATCCACAGCGGGCAGACCAGAGGGCAAGGGGGTAGGGAGGGGAGGAAGAGGGTGACGGCCGTACACCACGAAAAATGGGGATTTGGAGGAAGATTCAGAGACTCTGAAGTTATACGAGAATTCGGCCCATGGTAGAAGATCTGCCCAATCATCCTGGCGGGAGGAAACAAAATGTCGTAAATAATCACCCAAGACCTGGTTAATTCTTTCTACTTGTCCATTGGATTGAGGATGATATGCAGAAGAAAAGTTTAATTTAATCTTGAGTTGTTTACAGAGAGCCCTCCAGAATTTTGACACGAATTGGGCGCCTCTATCCGAGACGATCTGCGTGGGCAACCCGTGAAGACGAAAAATGTGTACAAAAAATTGTTTAGCCAACTGAGGCGCTGAAGGAAGACCAGGAAGAGGGATGAAATGTGCCATTTTGGAGAATCGATCAACGACCACCCAAACAACAGTGTTGCCACGGGATGGGGGTAAGTCTGTAATAAAATCCATACCAATCAGAGACCAAGGCTGTTCGGGGACAGGCAGAGGATGAAGAAAACCAGCGGGCTTCTGGCGAGGAGTCTTATCCCGGGCACAGACAGTGCAGGCTCGCACAAAGTCCACGACATCCGTCTCCAGAGTCGGCCACCAATAGAAGCGAGAGATGAGTTGCACAGATTTCTTGATGCCTGCATGACCTGCGAGATGGGAGGAGTGACCCCATTTGAGGATTCCGAGGCGTTGGTGTGGAGAGACGAAGGTCTTTCCTGGAGGAGTTTGCCTGATGGAGGCTGGAGAAGTGGAAATCAGGCAGTCAGGAGGAATGATGTGTTGCGGAGAGAGTTCAACTTCCGAAGCATCCGAGGAACGAGAGAGAGCATCGGCCCTAATGTTCTTATCGGCAGGCCGAAAGTGAATTTCAAAATTAAATCGGGCAAAGAACAGAGACCACCTGGCCTGGCGAGGATTCAGCCGTTGGGCAGACTGGAGATAGGAGAGGTTCTTGTGATCGGTGTAAATAATAACTGGAAATCTTGATCCCTCCAGCAGATGCCTCCATTCCTCAAGTGCTAATTTAATGGCTAGAAGCTCTCGATCCCCGATGGAGTAGTTCCTCTCCGCCGGAGAGAAGGTCCTAGAAAAAAAACCACAAGTAACAGCATGCCCGGAAGAATTTTTTTGTAGAAGGACCGCTCCAGCTCCTACAGAGGAGGCATCAACCTCCAATAGGAAGGGTTTAGATGGGTCAGGTCTGGAGAGCACGGGAGCCGTAGAAAAGGCAGACTTGAGCCGTTTAAAGGCGTCTTCCGCTTGAGGAGGCCAAGACTTGGGATTGGCATTTTTTTTGGTTAAAGCCACGATAGGAGCCACACCGGTAGAAAAATGTGGAATAAATTGCCTGTAATAATTGGCGAACCCCAAAAAACGTTGGATAGCACGGAGTCCGGAGGGGCGTGGCCAATCTAAGACGGCAGAGAGTTTGTCTGGATCCATTTGTAGTCCCTGGCCAGAGACCAAGTATCCTAGGAAAGGAAGAGATTGGCATTCAAACAGACATTTCTCTATCTTGGCATAAAGTTGATTGTCACGAAGTCTCTGAAGAACCATACGGACATGCTGGCGGTGTTCTTCTAGATTGGCAGAAAAAATCAGGATATCGTCCAGATATACAACAACACAGGAGTATAAGAGATCACGAAAAATTTCATTAACAAAGTCTTGGAAGACGGCAGGGGCGTTGCACAGGCCAAAGGGCATGACCAGATACTCAAAGTGTCCATCTCTAGTGTTAAATGCCGTTTTCCATTCATCCCCCTCTCTGATGCGGATGAGATTATAAGCACCTCTTAAGTCCAGTTTGGTAAAGATGTGGGCACCTTGGAGGCGATCAAAGAGTTCAGAGATGAGGGGTAGGGGGTAGCGGTTCTTTACCGTGATTTTATTAAGACCGCGGTAGTCAATGCAAGGACGTAGAGAGCCATCTTTTTTGGACACAAAGAAAAATCCGGCTCCGGCAGGAGAGGAGGATTTACGGATAAAGCCCTTTTTTAAATTTTCCTGGATGTACTCAGACATAGCAAGAGTCTCTGGGGCGGACAGAGGATAAATTCTGCCCCGGGGTGGAGTAGTGCCCGGGAGGAGGTCAATAGGACAATCATAAGGCCTGTGAGGAGGTAGAGTCTCAGCTTGTTTTTTGCAAAAAACATCCGCAAAGTCCATATAGGCCTTAGGGAGACCGGTTACAGGGGGAACCACAGAGTCACGGCAAGGGGTACTGGGAACCGGTTTTAGGCAGTCCTTGAAACAAGAGGGCCCCCAACTCTTGATCTCCCCAGTGGACCAATCCAGGGTTGGGGAATGGAGTTGAAGCCAGGGTAGTCCAAGGAGAATTTCGGAAGTGCAATTGGGGAGGACCAAAAATTCAATCTTCTCGTGATGAGGTCCGATGCACATTAGAAGGGGCTCCGTGCGGAAACGTATGGTACAGTCCAATCTTTCATTGTTTACACAATTGATGTAGAGGGGTCTGGCGACACTGGTCACCGGGATGTTGAACCTGTTGACGAGAGAGGCCAAAATAAAATTTCCTGCAGATCCGGAATCCAAGAAGGCCATAGTAGAGAAGGAGAAGGCAGAGGCAGATATCCGCACAGGCACAGTAAGACGTGGAGAAGCAGAGTAGACATCAAGGACTGTCTCACCTTTGTGCGGAGTCAGCGTACGTCTTTCCAGGCGGGGAGGACGGATAGGACAATCCTTCAGGAAGTGTTCGGTACTGGCACAGTACAGGCAGAGATTCTCCATGCGGCGTCGTGTCCTCTCTTGAGGTGTCAGGCGAGACCGGTCGACCTGCATAGCCTCCACGGCGGGAGGCACAGGAACGGATTGCAGGGGACCAGAGGAGAGAGGAGCCGGGGAGAAAAAACGCCTCGTGCGAACAAAGTCCATATCCTGGCGGAGCTCCTGACGCCTTTCGGAAAAACGCATGTCAATGCGAGTGGCTAGATGAATGAGTTCATGTAGGTTAGCAGGGATTTCTCGTGCGGCCAGAACATCTTTAATGTTGCTGGATAGGCCTTTTTTAAAGGTCGCGCAGAGGGCCTCATTATTCCAGGATAATTCTGAAGCAAGAGTACGGAATTGTACGGCGTACTCGCCAACGGAAGAATTACCCTGGACCAGGTTCAACAGGGCAGTCTCAGCAGAAGAGGCTCGGGCAGGTTCCTCAAAGACACTTCGAATTTCCGAGAAGAAGGAGTGTATAGAGGCAGTGACGGGGTCATTGCGGTCCCAGAGCGGTGTGGCCCATGACAGAGCTTTTCCAGACAGAAGGCTGACTACGAAAGCCACCTTAGACCTTTCAGTAGGAAACTGGTCTGACATCATCTCCAAGTGCAGGGAACATTGGGAAAGAAAGCCACGGCAGAATTTAGAGTCCCCATCAAATTTATCCGGCAAGGATAGTCGTAGACCAGAAGCGGCCACTCGCTGCGGAGGAGGTGCAGGAGCTGGCGGAGGAGATGATTGCTGAAGCTGTGGTAGTAGCTGCTGTAGCATCACGGTCAGTTGAGACAGCTGTTGGCCTTGTTGCGCTATCTGTTGTGACTGCTGGGCGACCACCGTGGTGAGGTCGGCGACAACTGGCAGAGGAACTTCAGCGGGATCCATGGCCGGATCTACTGTCACGATGCCGGCTGGCAGGTAGTGGATCCTCTGTGCCAGAGAGGGATTGGCGTGGACCGTGCTAGTGGATCGGTTCTAAGTCACTACTGGTTTTCACCAGAGCCCGCCGCAAAGCGGGATGGTCTTGCTGCGGCGGTAGTGACCAGGTCGTATCCACTAGCAACGGCTCAACCTCTCTGACTGCTGAAGATAGGCGCGGTACAAGGGAGTAGACAGAAGCAAGGTCGGACGTAGCAGAAGGTCGGGGCAGGCAGCAAGGATCGTAGTCAGGGGCAACGGCAGGAGGTCTGGAACACAGGCTAGGAACACACAAGGAAACGCTTTCACTGGCACAATGGCAACAAGATCCGGCGAGGGAGTGCAGGGGAAGTGAGGTATAAATAAGGAGTGCACAGGTGAACACACTAATTAGAACCACTGCGCCAATCAGCGGCGAAGTGGCCCTTTAAATCGCAAAGACCCGGCGCGCGCGCGCCCTAGGGAGCGGGGCCGCGCGCGCCGGGACAGGACCGACGGAGAGCGAGTCAGGTACGGGAGCCGGGGTGCGCATCGCGAGCGGGCGCCACCCGCATCGCGAATCGCATCCCGGCTGGAGGCGGTATCGCAGCGCCCCGGGTCAGTGGATCTGACCGGAGCGCTGCAGTGACGAGAGTGTAGCGAGCGCTCCGGGGAGGAGCGGGGACCCGGAGGGCTCGGCGTAACACACGCATCTTTACCCCTCCAAATCAGACGGGCCACATTCCTACGGTTACTATCCTGACCGGGAGTCGGGAGGGACCACATCACCTCCCCATTCTGTTCTTGGAAGGCACCCAGACCATGCCTCTCTATCCAAAAAGACAGGTCAACCGAACCCCTCCCTTCTACCTCAATTGACCTATCACCCTTACGCAGAGCCTCCAGGAGGCGCCGCTGCAAGTGACCCCCAGAACCAGATGGAGACGGAGACCCTCTTGATTCCCCGGCAGCGACGCTGGCATAGCTTCTAGCAGTCACCACCAGGGGGGCAGCCGAACCAGCCCCTACTTCCTCAGTACTCTTTACTGATCCAGTGACATCCCTTTGCCTGCCTCCAGCACTCTTCTCTTGCACACCGATAGCATCCCTCTCTTGTACACCTCTAGCACCCCTCTCTCGCACACCGCTAGCATCCCTTTCTTGCACACCGCTAGCACCCCTCTCTCGCACACCGCTAGCACCCCTCTCTTGCACACCGCTAGCACCCCTCTCTTGCACACCGCTAGCACCCCTCTCTTGCACACCGCTAGCACCCCTCTCTTGCACACCGCTAGCACCCCTCTCTAGTACACCTCTAATGCCCCACTCTTGCACACTGCTAACATTTTCATGCAACATACCATCACCAAAATTTTCACTCTCTTTTGCACTCTTCCCTTTCACACTATTATCCTGGCTAAACTTTCCTGAGCTGGCCGGGTTATTTGCGTATGCCACGGGGGTTTGTGCTGCTGGTCCCGCCCCCGATGACCGCTTTTTCGGTTCTGGCGATGTTACTTCCAGTTCCAGTGATGACACTTCCTTCAACGCCGATGATGTTCCCAGTGAGAACTGCTTCACACTGGGTGGGATCTGTCCCTCCGGACGCACCCCCACCCCTCCTACAGCAGCCGACGTGGAGGGATTCCCCACAGCGTCAGTGCAACCTTCAGGAGCCACCTTACCCGACCGCCCGGGCTTTTCTACCAATCCAGACGCATGGACACTCCCCCCCCTCACAGAGGAGTGCCCTGCTACGCCCAGATCGCTCGGGGGACCGCCCCCCGAGCAGACAGCAACATCACCAAGCTCCGGCACTAGGACACGCCCCCTGCCCACCTGGGGTGGTCCTGCAGCATCGGAGTCGCCCACCTTAAGCCTGTCCTGCCCTTCCCTACCGACTGGACAGGCGGCTCCTTGGCGTCTGCAGCCATCTTAGAAACCTTATCCACCATGTACCCCCCATTCTGGCCCCGCTTTACAGCAAAAGCGGGGTCGGGCAGACTGGGGGGCCCACCAGCCTGAACCACCTTTTCAGATGGCCCAGACTGCTGGAGAGAAGAATAAACAAGTCTGGTGACCTCTCCTTTTTTCCTTTTATTTCTCCTCTTCCTCTTGCCCTTCACCTCAGTATCTGGGCCCAAGTCATTTCCAAATGAGAAGTTCTCAAAATGGGTAGGTGACTCTTGGAGCACAATCGCCTTCAGCAATCCACCACCAATTAACCCATTGCTGCTGCCGCTGTCGTCACTGCTGTCATCTGACGTTACAGGCAGGGCTACCTGAGCAGGATTTATGTATGAACTCTGGGTTGTGTCCTCCTCCATTTCACTCTCCTCTGCACCACCATCTTGCTTCTCTTTAGCACCTTCCTCAGCACTGTCCTCTCTTTCTCCACCACCATCTTCCTCCACACTGTCCTCCTCAGCACTGTTCTCTCTTTCTCCTCCACCATCCACCTCCACACCATCCTCCTCTGCACTGCTTTCGCTGTGACTGACCTCCTCCTCTCTTTCTGGGTTCTGCTGGCCTCTGAACCGACTTTCATTGCAGAGTTTTTCTCTGAAGATACCAGCCCCTTCCATGATCTCCATCCTCACCCTTTCTACCTCCTCAACCTCTTTTTTCAGGGTGCGCACTTTAGCCGAATACACTGGCCTTCGATTTTTTGAGGTGTAATCAGCCTGGTAACGGGCAAATTTTAAGTCCTCTCTTAGCCCACGAAGCATTTTGCCAAGACACTCATACTCCGCCATTTTTGCTTGGATTCGGGACCCAAAAGTGGCCAAAGACTCCCTGGGACCCAATGCCCCCCATTGCTGGGGTTCAGAGGTACCTTGCCTCCCCATGTTTCTCCTCAACTCCTCACCTTCATGCAGGTCTTTACCTGCAGCCTTGCTTGTAGCCTTCCTTGCAGCCTTGCGGCTTCCAGATATGGACGGTGGAGTTGGTTCTGCATTTCTGCGGATCCTGGAGGATCTCCGTACCCCATCCTGGGAGTTGGCCGTTGCAATGTCACCTCCACCTCCCGCCGGCCTGGTAAGGGAGATGGGGACGTTGGGGTTCATGCAGGGAAACCCTTCCCCGAAGGCTGCCACAAACCTGGGGGGGGGGGGGGGGGGGGAGGGCTGGTGAAAATCCTGCTGCTCTCTGGTTCTCTGGTTCTCCTGGAGCTGACGATCACACAACCACACCCTGAACAGGAAGTAGTGCAACAGCTGGAGACACCCTATTTGGAAAGCACTGCTGTAGGGTAATTTGGTGGTGGATGCAAATCCCTAATTTAGGCCTCAAATGCACATGGTGCTCTTTCACTTTGGAGCCCTCTCATATTTCAAGGCAACAGTTTTTGGTTACAAATTTTTTTTCTCTTCTTTTACCCCTTAAGAAAAGGTAAATTTTGGGTCTACACCAGCATGTTAGTGTAAACAGAGTGTACCATATACATTTGAGGCCTAAATTGGTGATTTGCACAGGGGTGGCTGGTAGTTACAGCAGTTCTGACATAAACATAAAAAACACCCATATGTGACCCCCATTTAGAAAACTACACCCCTCACGTAAAGTAACAAGGGGTATAGTGAGCCTTAACATCCCACAGGTGTTTGACAAATTTTTGTTAAAGTTGGAGGTGAAAATAAAAAAATGTATATTTTTTTCCCTAAAATGCTATTGTTACCCCAATTTTATCATTTTCACAAGGGGTAATAGGAAAAAAAGCCCAGCAAAATTTGTAACCCCATCTCTTCTGAGTCAGAAAATACCCCACATGTGGATGTAAAGTGCTCTGCGGGTGAACTACAGGGCTCAGAAGAGAAGGAGCACCATTGGGCTTTTGGAGAGAGAATCTGGCTGAAATTGAAGGCCATGTGCGTTTAGGCCTCCATGGTGCCAGAACAGTGAACCCCCCCCCCCCCCCACACACACACACACACATGTGACCCCATTTTGGAAACTACACCCCTAATAAGAAGTGCAGTGAGCATTTACATCTCACAGGTGTCTGATAGATTTTTTTGAGCAGTGGTCTGCCAAAAGAAAAATGAAAATTTTTCATTTGCACAGCCCACTGTTCCAAAGATCTGTCAAATGCCAGTGGGGTTTAACCCCTTAAGGAACCAGCCCATTTTCACCTTAAGGACCCAGCCATTTTTGCACATCTGACCATTGTCATTTTAAGCATTAATAACTCTGGGATACTTTTACTTTTCATTCTGATTCTGACATTGTTTTTTCGTGACATATTCTACTTCATGTTAGTGGTAAATTTTTGTCGAGGCTTGCATCATTTCTTGGTGAAAAATTCCAAAATTTGATGAAAAAATTGAAAATTTAGCATTTTTCTAACTTTGAAGCTCTCTGCTTGTAACAAAAACAGACATTCCAAATAAATAATATATTGATTCACAGATACAATATGTCTACTTTATATTTTCATCATAAAGTTGACAGGTTTTAACTTTTAGAAGATATCAGAGGGCTTCAAAGTTCAGCAGCACTTTTCCAATTTTTCACAACATTTTCTAAATTGGAATTTTTCAGGGACCAGTTCAGTTTTGAAGTGGATTTGAAGGGCCTTCATATTAGAAATACCCCACAAATGACCACATTATAAAAACTGCACCCCTCAAAGTATCCAAAATGACATTTGGGTAAGTGTGTTAACCCTTTAGGTGTTTCACAGGAATAGCAGCAAAGTGAAGGAGGAAATTCAAAATCTCCATTTTTTACACTCGCATGTTCTTGTAGACCCAGTTTTTGAATTTTTACAAGGGGTAATAGGAGAAAAAGCCCCCCAAAATTTGTAACCCAATTTCTCTAGAGTAAGGAAATACCTCATATGTGTATGTAAAGTGTTCGGCTGGTGCAGTAGAGGGCTCAGAAGGGAAGGAGCAACAATGGGATTTTGGAGAGTGAATTTTTGCTGAAATGGTTTTTGGGGGGCATGTCACATTTTGGAAGCCCCTATGGCGCCAGAAGAGCAGAAAACCCCCACATGGCATACCATTTTGGAAACTACACCCCTCAAGCCACGTACCAAGGGGTCCAGTGAGCCTTAACACCCCACAGGTCTTTTACGACTTTTCGTTAAATTTGGATGTGTAAATGAAAAAAAAAAAAAAAAAGTTTCACTTCCAGGCAGTGGAAGAGAGGTGGTTGTGGTTGTGATAAATATAAAGCAAATACACTATGTTGAGCTAGCGACTGTTTTTCTGTATACAAGAGTGTGAAGCATACAAGTGAGTGAGTATAAAAGTGAGGGGACTTAAAATTAAGGGACTTTAAATTCAGGAAGTTTAAATTGAAATATTTGATTTTTTTTTCTTTTCTGTTAATTTTTGCAATCCCCAAATCTAGTATGACCTCCATGTTGGAAAAGGCAGTCCAGTGTGCATCTTGCGCAATCTATGCAATCCTTGAACAACAGTTTGAGGGTGCATATTGTTGTGCGAGATGTGTGCGAGTTGCTCATTTAGAAGCCCAGATCCTGGATCTAGAGGAGCAACTGGCAACACTGAGATGCATTGACAACCCGCAGAGTAGTCTCCTGCTCACTGAGCAGGTACTCTCTGGGGTCGAGGTGGGGATGGATAGTGGGACGGAGGGGCAGGACAGTCAGGCAGTTAGCTGGGTTACAGTTAGAAAACGGGGTAGAGGGAAAAGTGTCAGGGAGGCTAGTCCTGAACTGGCACACCCCAACAAGTTTGCCCAGTTGGCAGATGAGGGGGATGTCATTTCAGAGCTAGCGGTACTGCAGCAGGACTCTGCCTCTGACCGCCAGGGGGGTGTCTGCTCCAGTAAGGAGGGAGGGAGGAGAGCAGGGCAGGCCAGACAGGTACTGGTAGTGGGGGACTCAATTATTAGGGGGACAGACAGGGTGATCTGTCACAAAGACCGGGATAGCCGAACAGTGTGTTGTCTTCCTGGCGCTCGAGTTCGGCACTTTCGCGGATCGGGTTGACAGGTTGCTGGGTGGGGCTGGAGAAGACCCAGCAGTCATGGTACATATTGGCACCAATGACAAAGTAAGAGGTAGATGGAGTGTCCTTAAAAATGATTTCAGGGACTTAGGCTGCAAGCTTAAGGCAAGGACCTCCAAGGTAGTATTTTCTGAAATATTACCTGTACCACGAGCCGTACCAGAGAGGCTGCGGGAGATAAGGGAGGTAAACAAGTGGCTCAGAAGCTGGTGTAGGAAGGAGGGGTTTGGGTTCATGGAGAACTGGGCAGACTTCGACTTTAAAGGAAACAGATTTCTGACTATAGCTAAAGACCATTATCTGTCCCAAATGGTGCAGGGCCTGACCAGAGGGGGCGCCCTACTAGACTTAATATTTTCTAACGTACTGAAACTGGCAGAGTAATTAATGTGCAAGTAGATGGACACCGAGGAAATAGTGATCATAATGTAATACATTATAACTTGTTCTTCAATAAGGGAATCTCTCGAGGGGCCACAAAAACAATGAACTTTCGAAAAGCAAAGTTCGATCAACTCAGAGAAGCCCATAACAATATAAAATGGGATATTGTCCTCAAAAAGAACAATACTGACACTAAATGGGAGACTTTAAAAAATATCTTAAATTTTCACTGTAAAATGTATATACTTTATAGGAATAAAAGGGTCAGAAATAAAAGAAAACCAATATGGATGAATAAAAATGTTAAGGGGGCAATAAATGACTAAAATAAAGCATTTCAGTTACTAAAACAGGACAGCAGTGAAGAAGCATTAAAAAGCTATAGAGAAAAATGTGAAATATGTAAAAAACAGATAAAAGCCGCAAAAATAGAGACAGAAAGACTCATTGCCAAAGAGAGTATAACTAACCCCAAAATGTTCTTTAATTATATAAATAGCAATAGGGTCAAAAATGAAAGTGTTGGCCCTTTAAAAAATGATGAGGAAGAAATTATAAACGGGGATCAGGAAAAAGCAAATATACTAAAATTCTTCTCCACTGTATTCACTGAGGAAAATGAAATGCCAGGTGAAATACAGTGTGATAAGGTAAACTCCCCAGTACAGGTCACCTGTCTAACCCAGGAAGAAGTACAGTGCCACCTACAAAAAATCTAAATAGACAAATCACCAGGTCCAGATGGCATTCACCCCCATGTTCTAAAGGAATTAAGTAATGTAATAGACAGACGCGGAGGTGTTGAGGGGCATGTGTGGAACTCCGCTACTCCTTGCTGGGATTTGAATAGACTGGCCCAGACCCTTTCTTGTGGATGGAGAGTGGAGCTGAGTAAAACGATCAGACTTTACATGTGATGAATATCTAACAGTGCAGAAGCCGGTGAAACCATTGATTAATACCCCGGCAATATTCTGAACAGAAGCAGCCTCTTGCACTGGCCCCATGTGGAATGGACAATATTGGATGCCTGACTCTCTGCCTGGTCACTCCTCCTAGCGATTTGGAGAAACCGGGACTCATGGACTAAATTGAACAACTTGGTCTTAGCAGAATTCCTCTCTCATGAATTTGGACCCCTCCTTGGACCCAATAAGATCAGTGACTCTGGGGGGTGATTGCACTGTCTACCAGGGGGAGCGTGAATACGCTAATGATTCCGTAGTTGCATATTAGTATGCTATATTTGGTGGTGGATATTTCTGGATCAGGGTGTGATACCCTAGGTTTTAAGCGCTCCCCAGAGCCATATGGGACTGTGAATTCTTACTTTTGTATGCTGTAAATAACGGGATTTAAATTCTCGAGTGGGAGGGGCCTATGGTGTATAAAGTTGCTAAGTTGGTCCGTGATATCCCCGTAGTGATACATACAACCCACAAATATAAAGTGAAGAGAAATAGTGGGTGAAATGGCCCCTAAGGTGAACCCCAGAAGATCAGGGGGTAGCTCGCCACAAAAAGATAAGGGGGCTATGGGTAAATTGGATAAAATATGGAAGTCTCCAGCTGTGGGTATAAAAACTAGAACCCAGAAGGATCTCTCCCCTAGTAAAACAGGCTCTAGGTACTCGGTCTTGGAGGTGGAAGAAACTGAGGAAGGGCAGTCTGTGCCCCCTATGGGAACACAGATGTTGGAGGAGATCTTGGGAGGGGTGAAAAAACTAATTGTGCAATTGAGGAGATAAATAAACAATTAGGTGTGGTATCTACCGAGGTATCTCTGATAAGACACGATATGACTAAAATGAGAGATAGGATTTCCAGACTAGAGGAAGAAGCCCCTAAAACAGAAAATAGGATTAAGGTTTTGGAGGAGGAGGTTAATGACTTGAAAAAGGAGAGGACATCTGTTAAAGATAAGCTCACTGACCTTGAGGATAGATCCAGACGTTGCAATATAAGGATGGTGGGGTTTCCTGAGGGGATGGTGGGGTTTCCTGAGGGGGTGGAGGGGGGGGGGGAACTCTGCCATACAGTTTCTTAGTAGGTGGTTGAAGGAGGGGATAGGGGAAGGGCATCTTACCCCAATGTTTGGGATTGAACGAGCTCATCGGTGCCAAGGCGTATTCCCCCTCCGGGGGGTCCCTCTAGGACAATCCTAATTAAGTTATATACCTCCCAGGACAGGGATACTATCCTTAGGAAGGCAAGAGAGATGAGGGACCTACAGTATAATGGACAGAATATTTTTCTATATCCGGATTTCTCTTGGGAGACCCAGAGGAAAAGGGCATCCTTTCGGGAGATAAAAAGGCGGCTAAAGAACGCAGGGGTGCCCTTCTCTCTGCTGTTTCCAACGAGACTCCGGGTTGAGCATAAGGGAAAGGTAACAATATTTGGAACCCCACAAGAAGTCTCAGATTGGATGGATAAATAAGGCATCTAATATAAGGCACTACTGTGGCATTAGGGGTTGGAAGTATTAGTTGAGTAATAATGTTACGTCTCGGGGGGAGGGGTTGGGGGGTTCTCTGGGGTGTCACTAGGATAGGAGTGCATAGTAGAAGTACGGTGCATTATGGGGAGAGGGGGGGCTGCGGGTGGGGAAGGATAAGGGAAAGGAGGGAGGGATGGCACGGGATGATCAAAAGAGGGTTTTTTTTTTTTTCTCTCTCTTCTTCTTCTCTCTTTTCTTTTTTCTCTTAGGCAAATATATCTATGCTTAAATTATTAGCCTGGAACATACGAGGTATGTCGGATAGAATTAAAAAGTGTGCAGTCTTCGATTATATTCGGAGGTGCCTTCCTGCGATCATATGTTTAGTTGAGACCCATAGGTCAAGAGATGAGCAGATACTTCCAAGGAAGTGGGCCAAAGAAGAATACCACTCCAGACTCTCTTCCTACTCCATGGGAGTATCAGTATATGTTCACAGGAGGGTACCATTCGAGACTAAGAATGCAAAGGTAGATAAGTATGGTCCATATGTATTTCTTTATGGAATATGGGAAGATAGGGCAGTCATCTTGGCTTTTGTTTATATTCCTCCATCTTTTAGAGTGGATGTTCTGAGGGACCTCGTGAGCTATAGCGTAAGTAAGACACATTCGGCATTATGGATAGTTGGAGATTTGAACAATGTAATAGACCCTAGTATGGACAGATACAAATTAGGTAGGAATGTAGGGGGGAACGAAACAGCATTGGCGAGATACTGTGGAGAGATGAATTGGGTTGATGGGTGGCGGTAACTAAACCCAGGAGTAAGACAGTACTCATGTTTTAGTACCTCATATAACACCGCTTCCCGAATTGACTTATGCCTGTGTGATAAGAATGCAATGACCTGGACCAGCAGGGTGCAGTATAAAGCTAAAACCCTATCGGACCATTGCCCAGTGGTGGTGGAAATTGGAGGTAAGGTAATGGGTGGGAAAAGGTTGGGCTTTCGGCTCAACCCCCACTGGATTGAATTAGTGGGCGACCAGGACTGGTTTAGACAGGAAATAGAGGCATTCTGGGAGATTAATCATAAGTCCGCAAACCCTCAGGTGGTATGGGATACTATGAAGGCATACTTGAGGGGCCTATATATAGGGCGAATCAATAAAAAAAAAAAAGGAATTCTCACAGGAAGAATCAGTACTGAATAGTAAAGTGGCAACATTAGAAGCAGGGATAGAAGAGGATAGTGGGGGGAACAGCTGTTAGAACTGAAGGCAGCTCAAGAGGAATATAAAGAATATCTACTTAAAAAGGCACAAATTAAACTATTCTTCAGTGGGCAATTTAATTTCTTTGAGAAAGGGAAACCAAATAAGACACTGTCAAGATTATTTAAAAATCAAGGCGACGAATGTGGTATTATGGCTCTGAGGAGGGAGGATGGCAGCATAACCACAGATAGAGAAGAAATAGCCCAAATGGATGGCTCTTTTTTCTCCAATCTCTATATGGGCAGCGATATTAATAGGGCGGAGGTAGCGGAATTCTTGAGGGGAATTAATATTCCGAGTTTGACAGAGGATGTCAGGGACTCCCTGGATGACCCAATCTCCCTCCAGGAATTGGAGGAGGCATTGGCATCAATCCAAGGGAATACATCCCCTGGGTCTGACGGCATTCCTTTCCAGATATATAGAATATACTCAACCCTGCTGCTTCCAAAACTGCTGGGTATCATTAATGAATCCTGGAGGGGGGGGGGGGGGGGGTTCTCCCTAAATCTATGTGTGAGGCTAATATTAGACTCATTAGGAAAAAAGATAAGGATCCCTTGGATTTGGGCTCATATCTCCTTGCTTAATACAGATATAAAGATAATAGCGAAAGCACTGGCAAGGAGATTGGATAAAGTAGTGGAGGTAGTGGTGGGCGGTGACCAGGGAGGGTTTAGGTCAGGAAGAAAGGTTCATGACAATATCCACCAGGTGTATGAAGCAATCCAGAGTGGATCCCGTGGCCCCCGCTCCATTCTGTCATTGGATGCTACTAAAGCTTTTGACAGGGTGGAGTGGAGATACCTCTGGGAAGTTTTGAAGAGGGTTAGGGTGGGCCCGAGGTTTTTGAGTTATATTCAGCTACTATACACTAACCCCGAGGCGAGTGTGGTGGTAGATGGAACCCCCTCCTACCCATTCAAACTAAGTAGAGGAACAAGGCAGGGCTGCCCCCTCTCACCCTTTTTATTTTTAATTTATATTGAACCCTTAGCGGCTTGGATAAGAGATAATGATGTTTATGAGGGATTTGGAGTAAATGGAGAGAAGAGTAAGATCTTGTTATTTGCAGATGATATCCTCCTTTTTGTAACTAACCCACAAGAAAAAATACATCGTATCATTAAGATGTTCGAGGCATTTGCCCCTCTATCTGGGTTGGACATAAATTGGAGTAAATCTACTATGCTCCCCCTGGATGAAGATATGGGGGAGACGGTGGGAAGACTATCCGTGTTCAAAAAAAATGAATGTTTCCATTATCTGGGAGTAAAAATAGCAGCCACGAATGATAGGTTTGTGATTAACAATATACTGCCCCTTTTGAATAGTTTAGCGAAGAGAGTAGAAGTATGGATTAAAATGCCCTTCTCTATGTCAGAAAGGATGGCGATAATAAAAATGGTGGTCCTCCCACAGATCCTTTTTTTTCTTGCTGCCTCGCCAGTGTGGATCGGCAAATGCTGGTTCCGGAAGATAGAAGTGATACTGGGTAGATTGTTATGGGGAAGAAAAAGGGTTCGTCTGAAGTACAGATATTTTATGGCCCCTGGAGATAGGGGGGGATTGGATATGCCCAATTTCTTTGTTTATTACATGGCCGCGCAGTTGGTACGAATCGTGAATTGGAGAAATTTTAGATATCTGGAGAAGATTGTAGTAGATAAGGAGAAAGTGAACATATATGAGGTGTTGGAATTAGATGATTATGAGGAGAGTGGGTCAAATAACACGATGTTATTGTATAAATATAGGAAAGTATGGGAAAGATTAAAGGGAGAATTACATGTAGGAAATAGTTTTGGGTTCACACCCCTATGGGGTAACAATACATTTAAAGAATTGGTGAAGTGTGAGTCAACTTTTTGGGATAGTAAGGGTATAAAACGACTGGAACAATTATTTGATAAAGGACAACTCTTTTCATTTGAGCACATAAAAAGGGGGTATGATATTAGTGATAACGATTGGCTGTACTATTGGCAAGTTAGTCATGCAGTCCATAACACGATAGATAAGGAGATATATGTAGCACAGAAACACAATTTCATAGAAGCACTAACTCAAATAGAGCACTTTAAAAAAAAAAAAGGAATATCAATTTTGTATAAGAAATTAAATAAGATTATTGGAGTAAGGGGGATCAACAGAATTAAAGACAAATGGTCCGGAATAGTGGGTACTGTGTCTGAGGAAGATTGGGACATTATGGCCCAAAATATAAGCAAGGTTTCTCGTAATATGGAACATAAAATTACACAATTTAAGATATTACACAAGACCCACTATTCCGCGCTTCATTTACATAGGATAGGGGTGAGAATCACTTCACAGTGTGTTAAATGTGGTTTGGAAGAGGCGGACTATTTACATAGTTTTTGGTCGTGTGAGAAGATATCTGTTTTCTGGGAATCTGTAATAAAAGAGGTAGAAAGTAAAATCCCTGTGAAGGTACCTCGTACGATAGAGTTTATACTGCTGGGAGCTATTGGTAAGATGGGCAAATTTGATTAGACATACTCTTGGATGTAAACAAGTATGGATTTGGCTTCTATGGCTTTTGCTTTTCTTCCGATTGGTGATGTTGTTTTATCGGATTTGTACAATGTATTTTTGTAATTGTTTAATATTAAAATAAAAAAAATATAAAAAAAAAGTAATGTAATAGACAGACCCCAATTTTTAATATTCAGGGACTCTATAGTGACAGGGACTGTTCCCCAGGACTGGCGCATGGCAAATGTGGTGCCAATATTTAAGAAGGGGTCAAAAGGTGACCCCGGGAATTATAGACCTGTTAGTTTAACCTCGGTAAATTGTTTGAGGGTTTCCTAAGAGATGCTATTTTGGAATATCTTGATAAAAATAAATGTATGACCCTGTATCAGCATGGATTTATGAGGGATTGATCCTGTCAAACTAACCTGATCAGCTTTTATGAGGAGGTGAGCACAAGACTGGACCAGGGGCAATCGCTGGATGTCGTATATCTGGATTTTTCCAAAGCATTTGATACGGTTCCACATAAAAGGTTGGTGCATAAAATGAGAAGGTTTGGACTGGGGGAGAATGTGCGCAAGTGGGTAAGTAACTGGCTCAATGATAGGAAACAGAGGGTGTTTATTAATGGTACTTATTCTGATTGGGTGACTGTTACTAGTGGGGTACCACAGGGGTCCGTCTTGGGTCCTGTCCTATTTAATATATTCATGAATGACCTTGCAGAGGGGTTGAATAGTAAAGTAGCAATCTTTGCAGATGACACCAAACTCTGTAAAGTGGTAAACACTATAGAGGACAGTGCACTGTTACAAATGGATCTGGATAGGTTGGAGGTTTGGGCTGGGAAGTGGCAGATGAGGTTCAACACTGATAAATGTAAGGTAATGCAAAAATCCGAGCTGGGATTATGTATTAAATGGAAGAACACTTAGGACGACTGACATGGAAAAGGACTTAGGAGCCTTAGGTAACAGTAAACTTAGCTGTAGTGACCAGTGTCGGGCAGCTGCTGCCAAGGCTAATAAAATCATGGGGTACATCAATAGGGGCATAGATGCCGACGACAAGGAAATAATGCTACCGCTGTACAAATCACTAGTCAGTCCTCACATAGAGTACTGTGTACAGTACTGAGCACCAGTGTACAAGAAAGATATAGTGGAGCTGGAGAGGGTTCAAATCCCACTAAGGACAACAATAAATAAAGACATTATTATTATTATTATTATTATTATTATAATAACGTCAGCAGAGAGCACTGTGCTCGTGATGTCATCAGAGAGCATTCCAAAAAGAAAATAATTTCCTCTGTAGTATTCAGCAGCTAATAAGTACAGGAAAGATTACGATTTTTTAATAGAAGTAATTTACAAATCTGTTTAACTTTCCGGAGCCAGTTGATTTAAAAGAAAAAAAAGGTTTTCACCGGAGTACCCCTTTAACCCCTTCATGACCCAGCCCATTTTCACCTTCAGGTCCTGGGCATTTTTTGAAAATCTGACCACTGTCACTTTAAACATTAATAACTCTGGAATGCTTTTACTTATCATTCTGATTCCGAGAACTGCTGTAACAATCAGCCACCCCTGTGCAAATCGCCTCAAATGTACATGGTGCACTCTCCCTTCTGAGCCTTGTTGTGCGCCCCCAGAGCACTTTGCGCCCACATATGGGGTATCTCCATACTCGGGAGAAATTGCATTACAAATTTAGAGGATCTTTTTTCCCCTTTTACCTCTTGTGAAAATGAAAAGTATAGGGCAACACCAGCATGTCAGAGTAAAAAAATTATTTTTTTACACTAACATGCTGGTGTAGACCCCAACTTCACCTTTTCATAAGGGGTTAAAGAAGAAAAAGCCCCCCAAAATTTGTAAGGCAATTTCTCCCGAGTACGGCAATACCCCATATGTGTCCCAAAACTGTTGCCCTGAAATACAACAGGGCTCCAAAGTGAGAGAGCGCCATGCGCATTTGAGGCCTGAATTAGGGATTTGCATAGGGGTGGACATAGGGGTATTCTATGCCAATGATTCCCAAACAGGGTGCCTCCAGCTGTTGCAAAACTCCCAGCATGCCTGGACAGTCAATGGCTGTCCGGCAATACTGGGAGTTATTATTTTGCAACAGCTGGAGGCTCCGTTTTGGAAACAGTAGCGTACCAGACGTTTTTCATTTTTTTGGGGGAGGGGGGCTGTGTAGGGATAATGTGTATATGTAGTGTTTTTTACTTTTTATTTTAGGTTAGTGTTAGTGTAGTGTAGTGTTTTTAGGGTACAGTCACATGGGCAGAGGTTCACAGCAAGTTTGCCGCTGGGAGTTTGAGCTGCAGCGCAAATTTTGCGCCATCTCAAACTTGCAGCACTCACTGTAAACCTCCGCCCATGTGAGTGTACCCTGTACATTCACATTGGGGGGAGGGGGCAAACATCCAGCTGTTGCAAACTCCGAGCATGCCCTTTGGCTGTCCGTGCATGCTGGGAGTTGTAGTTTTGCAACAGCTGGAGGCACACTGGTTTGGAAACACTAAGTTAAGTAATAAACTTTCAAGTGTTTTGCAACCAAACTTAGCGTTTCCAAACCAGTGTGCCTCCAGCTGTTGCAAAACTACAACTCCCAGCATGCATGGTCTGTCAGTGCATGCTGGGAGTTATAGTTTTGCAACAATTGAAACAGCTGGAGGCACTGAGGTAGCAAACGGACAATGTTTCCCAACTAGTGTGCCTCCAGTTGTTGCAAAACTACAACTCCCAGCATGCCCAGACTGCCCAAGCATGCTGGAAGTTGTAGTTCGGCAATATCTGAAGGATCAGATGTTGCCGAACTACAACTTCCAGCATGCTTGGGCAGTCTGGGCATGCTGGGAGTTGTAGTTTTGCAATATCTGGAGGTCCACAGTTTGGAGACCACTGTATAATGGTCTCCAATCTATGCTCTTCCAGATGTTAGAGAACTACAACTCCCAGCATGCCTGAACAGACTGAGCATGCTGGGAGTTGTAGTTTTGCAACATCTGGAACAGCACAGATTGGAGACCATTATACAGTGGTCTCCAAACTGTGGACCTCCAGATGTTACAAAACTACAACTCCCAGCATGCCCAGAAAGCCAAAGGCTGTCTGGGCATGCTGGGAGTTGCCGTTTTGAAACTCCCAGAGGCAGCAGTGAGATCGCTTTACGGCGATCTCACTGCTGCCAATGAAGATGCCGCACTGCTGCCGGAAACTCACCTCCGGGACGCAGCGCCGCCGGGACCGCCTGGAGGACGTCGCTCGCAACGGGACCACTCGGGACACCGCATGGTCGGGTAAGTGATGCCGGGGGATGGGTAAGGGACACTTAGCAGAGCGGTGTGTGTCCCGATCCCCGTGATCGGGACTTACACACCGCGCTGCTAAATATTCTGATAGCGAAACGCTGCTATTAGCTAGTCAGATTTGACCAGCTGATAGCAGCGATCGCTTGGGGGGGGGGGTGGGGGATGAAACCCCCCGTGGTCGCATGGTAAGATGGCTGGCTATCAGTGATAGCCACCATCTTACCGGGCGCTGCGGGATGCCGCGAGTAGCGGCAAAAATGTTCATGACGTACCTGTATGTCATGGGTCGGGAACACCTTGCCACCCATGACGTACAGGTATGTCATAGGTCGGGAAGGGGTTAATGGTATAGAGAACTGTGTCTAGTGCATTAACTCTGATTTTTTGCCCATTGAAACCAGTAGGCCCATTGTGGTCTATGGGGAAAGCTGCTGAGTTGCCCATAGCAACCAATCAGATCGCTTCTTTCATTTTTGAAAAAGCCTCTGAAAAATGAAGGATATTTTTGAGATTTTGGAAGCTGGGATACTCACTACACCCATGCATATCTAGATAATTAAGTATGGGGGGAACTTAAATTTATTTTTTAAATCACATGGAGTTTTGACTTTACTTCATTATGGTCGAATAAAGCACTTAAAGAGTTCCTTAAAATTAAAGATTCACTCTTTTGGATGAAAAGGGGCTTATTTATGTAAATCAATTATACGCTTTAGGTCAAATAAAGTCGTTTGAAGAGATAGCCCATAAGTGTGTGGGGGGAAGACAATCAGAAACATTGTTTTTTACAAATAAGTAACACAGATCATAAACCAATAAAAGGAGAGATTGGAGATTTCAGGGATTCTATATATAAGAAAAGTTTAATTAGACTATTTCCTTATGCAAAGTTGCTGTCTGGGCATGCTGGGAGTTGTGGTTCTGCAGCGGTTGGGGGTTCACAGCTTGAAGACCACTGCTATAGAGGGTGCAAATGTATCTGAGCCCTGGAACTCAAATAATGTGAAATATGAGATGATCAAAATGGAGCCCCTGCACTAATTACTTGGGTTCTGAGGTCTGTAAGGTCCATAGTAAAAACATCAGGTTCTGTCTATAGCAGATACTAAATCATGGCAGCTCAAAGAAACAAGCAGTCATTCTGACATGTCACATGTGATGTCATAGACAGCTGGAGGCCTGACATCCCACTGACAGCCGCCCGAGCCTTCAGTCTGTTCCTGTGCGATTAGTGAGAATAGTGAGATTAGCGTCTTCTTTTTCTACTTGTCTGAAATGGAGCTAAAAGGACTGGGGTTCGTCCCCCTCCTGTTGGCGTTTTGGTGTGCGGCCTGGCTTGCCACCAGCTACATCATGACGGTCGTCCTCGGCCATGCAGCCTCGCCACTGATGAGCATCAGGTAAGATAAACAAGCACATGATTCTTATTTCATGGGTTGGGAGTGAGGAAATATCCATAATAACATTGGTTTCTTTTCCTTCACAGTGACGTGGGAAATGTCTTTCCCGAAAGCATATTATTCAGAATTGGATTTATAGGGATGTCCATTGGCACTTTGGTACTAACCTTTCTTATTTATAAGTATATGGTTATGCATACTGAAGAGTTCAGGGGTCATCAGGTCCTGATCCAGAGGATCCTGCTGGCCATTGTGTGGGCCTCCTGTTTTTCCACAGCTGTTATGCATGTATTGTCCCCCGAAGAATATCCCAGGATACACTTTGTCAGCACGATAATTTCCATTACATGTGAAGCCTTATACTACCTTGGGCAGTCCATCCAGATGTATAAATTACCAGGAGCAAAAAAAGTCATCCACCATAGTAGATGCACCTGCTGTGGCCTGACTTTTGTCTGTGTAGTTTTCTATTTTGGATATGAAACATTAAAGGAATTATTCCATAATGATGAAGACTGGGACGAGATCCGTGAAATCCCCATCATAATCATCGAGTGGGTGATGCTTCTACTGATCCTGATAAACATCGTGACCTATTATTCCACCATGCAGAGGTTATTGTTGACCGTCTCCAGAAACAGCTGCACACTCTCTCTTAGAGTAAAAATTGATGACTTCGGGGTGTAGACCACCACGGGGGCCATCAAGTGGACTTCTGGGAGAGATACTGCACAGGACACGGAAAACATCTAAAGAAGAATAACTGGGGGACTACATATGGTGCCAGTAATCATGACACAATAATATGAGCTGGTGATATTACCTATACAAAAAATAAATAAAAAAATATTATAAAAAAATATTGGTGTGTGAAGTGTAATACCTAGTTAGAAAAACAGAATCAAATTCATCATTATAACCCCCCTCTGCATTACCCTGTTTATTATTTTTCAAGCAAGCACTTTGTTCTAATTCGTCCACTCTCTGGCGTGCTCCTTGTATAAGGGGTTTGGGATACCCTTTTTGTTTAAAACGATCCTCCAGGTTCTCTAGTTGTTGTAGGTATTTTTGTGTGGAAGAACAATTCCTTCGGATTCTTTTCATTTGACCGAATGGAATGTTCTTCTTCCATTATTTAAGATGGCAACTGTTAAAGTCGAGGTATCTGTTTGCATCCACCTCCTTAAAATAGTTGGCAGTATGCGAACAGCCATCCTGAATATAGATATTTAAATCCAGGAACTCACATTTTTTGGGGGACTGATGCAGCGCTGCCTTTGGCAATTTCTGGCTCTGCTATAGCGCTTTTTTTGAGGGGGCGTGTCGGCTGCCCCTTCATCTGGCGGTCAACCTGCGCTATCTGGCCAGCGAGCCAGGGCCCCGTACAGGAGATCACGGGGCCCCCCAGCGGTCGGACCCCCGCAATCTGAAACTTATCCCCTATCCTTGGGACAGGGCCGGACTGGGGATGAAATCCAGCCCTGGAAATTACTGTATACCAGCCCCACAGCATTGTGTCATTGTGCCGGCAAACAGCCACCGAGCACAGGCGTATCACTTTGCGTGGCTATACATATATATATATATCACAGAAGGAATACACCAGTACTTTGCCAAATTTTTCAATAAAGTGGTGTCAGCGACCAAGACCTGATCATAGTCCACCACAAATTCAAAAAGTAAAATGGCACAACACTCCCTTATAATCAGGGCTGGTTTTAGGCTTAGGGTGGCCTTAGGCAAAATCAAAAGTGGGGCCCCAAAAGTCATAGTAGTGCACTAACTAGATTTGAACATTTTTGGTCACTTCAAATACTATAAAAAAAATATCTAAAAAGCTATTGAAAAGTCCCATCAAAACAAAAATGGTACCGATAAAAACTACAAATCACAGTGCAAAAAATGACCCTCACATCCCCATATACAGAAAAATAAGAGTTATAGGGATCAAAATAGTACAATTTTATATTTTTGTATAGTTCCCCCCACATTAGGTAAAGAGTATAGCTCCCCCACATTAGGTGTGCAGTATAGTTCCCCCACATTAGGTGCAGTATAGTTCCCCCACATTAGGTGCAGTATAGTCCCCCTCATTAGGTGCAGTATAGTTCTCCCCACATTAGGTGCAGTATAGTTCCCCCACTTCAGGTGCAGTATAGTTCTCCCCACATTAGGTACAGTATAGTTCCCCCACATTAGGTGCAGTATAGTCCCCCACATTAGGTGCAGTATAGTCCCCCACATTAGGTGCAGTATAGTTCCCCCACATTAGGTGCAGTATAGTCCCCCACATTAGGTGCAGTATAGTTCCCCCACATTAGGTGCAGTATACAGTAGTTCCCCCACATTAGGTGCAGTATAGTCCCCCACATTAGGTGCAGTATAGTCCCCCACATTAGGTGCAGTATAGTTCTCCCCACATTAGGTGCAGTATAGTCCCCCACATTAGGTGCAGTATAGTCCCCCACATAAGGTGCAGTATAGTTCCCCCACTTCAGGTGCTGTATAGTTCCCCCACTTTAGGTGCAGTATAGTTCTCCCCACATTAGGTACAGTATAGTTCCCCCACATTAGGTGCAGTATAGTCCGCCACATTAGGTGCAGTATAGTTCTCCCCACATTAGGTGCAGTATAGTTCTCCCCACATTAGGTGCAGTATAGTTCTCCCCACATTAGGTGCAGTATAGTTCCCCCACATTAGGTGCAGTATAGTTCTCCCCACATTAGGTGCAGTATAGCTCTCCACATTAGGTGCAGTACAGTTCCCTCCACATTAGGTGCAGTATAGCTCCCCACATTAGTTTGGCAGTATAGTTCCCCCACATTAGGTGCAGTATAGTTCACCACATTAGGTGCAGTATAGTTCCCCACATTAAGTGCAGTATAGTTCCCCACATTAGGGGCAGTATAGTTCCCCACATTAGGTGCAGTATAGCTCTTCACATTAGGTGCAGTATAGTTCTCCCCACATTAGGTGCAGTATAGTTCCCCCACTTCACGTGCAGTATAGTTCTCCCCACATTAGAAACAGTATAGTTCCCCCACATTAGGTGCAGTATAGTTCTCCCCACATTAGGTGCAGTATAGTTCTCCCCACATTAGGTGCAGTATAGTTCTCCCCACATTAGGTGCAGTATAGTTCTCCCCACATTAGGTGCAGTATAGTTCTCCCCACATTAGGTGCAGTATAGTTCTCCCCACATTAGGTGCAGTATAGTTCTCCCCACACTAGGTGCAGTATAGCTCTCCACATTAGGTGCAGTATAGCTCTCCACATTAGGTGCAGTACAGTTCCCTGCACATTAGGTGCAGTATAGCTCTCCACATTAGGCTGGCATTATAGTTCCCCCACATTAGGTGCAGTATATAATCCCCACCCCCCCCCTCATTAGGTGCAGTATAGTTCCCGCACATTAGATGCAGTATAGTTCACCACATTAGGTACAGTATAGCTCTCCACATTAGGTGCAGTACAGTTCCCTCCACATTAGGTGCAGTATAGCTCCCCACATTAGGTTGGCAGTATAGTTCCCCCACATTAGGTGCAGTATATAGTCCCCCCTCATTAGGTGCAGTATAGTTCCCCCACATTAGGTGCAGTGTAGTTCCCCACATTAGGTGCAGTATAGTTCCCCACATTAGGTGCAGTATAGTTCCCCCACATTAGGTGCAGTATAGCTCTTCACATTAGGTGCAGTATAGTTCTCCCCACATTAGGTGCAGTATAGTCCCCCACATTGGGTGCAGTACAGTCCCCCACATTAGGTGCAGTATAGTTCCCCCACATTAGGTTGGCTGTATAGTTCCCCCACTTCAGGTGCAGTATAGTTCTCCCCATATTAGGTACAGTATAGTTCCCCCACATTAGGTGCAGTATAGTTCTCCCCACATTAGGTGCAGTATAGTCCCCCACATTAGGTGCAGTATAGTTCTCCCCACATTAGGTGCAGTATAGTTCTCCCCACATTAGGTGCAGTATAGTTCTCCCCACATTAGGTGCAGTATAGTTCTCCCCACATTAGGTGCAGTATAGTTCTCCACATTAGGTGCAGTATAGTTCTCCACATTAGTTGCAGTATAGCTCTCCACATTAGGTGCAGTACAGTTCCCTCCACATTAGGTGCAGTATAGATCCCCACATTAGGTTGGCAGTATAGTTCCCCCACATTAGGTGCAATATATAGTCCTCCCCCCCCCCTCATTAGGTACAGTATAGCTCCCCACATTAGGTTGACAGTATAGTTCCCCCACATTAGGTGCAGTATATAGTCCCCCCCCCTCATTAGGTGCAGTATAGTGCCCCCACATTAGGTGCAGTATAGTTCCCCACATTAGGTACAGTATAGCTTTCCACATTAGGTGCAGTACAGTTCCCTCCACATTAGGTGCAGTATAGCTCCCCACATTAGGTTGGCAGTATAGTTCCCCCACATTAGGTGCAGTATATAATCCCCCCCTCATTAGGTGCAGTATAGTTCCCCCACATTAGGTGCAGTATAGTTCCTCACATTAGGTGCAGTATAGTTCCCCCACATTAGGTGCAGTATAGTTCTCCCCATATTAGGTGCAGTATAGTTCCCTCCACATTAGGTGCAGTATAGTTCTCCCCACATTAGGTGCAGTATAGTTCTCCCCACATTAGGTGCAGTATAGTTCTCCCCACATTAGGTGCAGTATAGTTCCCCCACATTAGGTGCAGTGTAGTCCCACACATTGGTGCAGTATAGTTCTCCCCACATTAGGTGCAGTATAGTTCCCCCACATTAGGTGCAGTATAGTTCCCCACATTAGGTGCAGTATAGTTCTCCCCACATTAGGTGCAGTATAGTTCCCTCCACATTAGGTGCAGTATAGTTCTCCCCACATTAGGTGCAGTATAGTTCCCCCACATTAGGTGCAGTATAGATCCCCCACATTAGGTGCAGTATAGTTCTCCCCACATTGGTGCAGTATAGTTCCCCACATTAGGTGCAGTATAGTCCCACACATTGGTGCAGTATAGTTCCCCACATTAGGTGCAGTATAGTTCCCTCCACATTAGGTGCAGTATAGTTCTCCCCACATTAGGTGCAGTATAGTCCCCCACATTAGGTGCAGTATAGTTCCCCACATTAGGTGCAGTATAGATCCCCCACATTAGGTGCAGTATAGTTCTCCCCACATTGGTGCAGTATAGTTCCCCACATTAGGTGCAGTATAGTTCCCTCCACATTAGGTGCAGTATAGTTCCCCCACATTAGGTGCAGTATAGTTCCCTCCACATTAGGTGCAGTATAGTTCCCCCACATTAGGTGCAGTATAGTTCCCCCACATTAGGTGCAGTATAGTTCCCCACATTAGGTGCAGTATAGTTCTCCCCACATTAGGTGCAGTATAGTTCTCCCCACATTAGGTGCAGTATAGTTCCCCACATTAGGTGCAGTATAGTTCCCCACATTAGGTGCAGTATAGTTCCCTCCACATTAGGTGCAGTATAGTTCCCCCCACATTAGGTGCAGTATAGTTCCCCACATTAGGTGCAGTATAGTTCCCCACATTAGGTGCAGTATAGTTCCCCACATTAGGTGCAGTATAGTTCTCCCCACATTAGGTGCAGTATAGTTCCCCACATTAGGTGCAGTATAGTTCTCCCCACATTAGGTGCAGTATAGTTCTCCCCACATTAGGTGCAGTATAGTTCCCCACATTAGGTGCAGTATAGTTCTCCCCACATTAGGTGCAGTATAGTTCCCCCACATTAGGTGCTGTGTAGTTCCCCACATTAGGTGCAGTATAGTTCTCCCCACATTAGGTGCAGTATAGTTCCCCCACATTAGGTGCTGTGTAGTTCCTCCACATTAGGTGCAGTATAGTTCCCCCACATTAGGTGCAGTATAGTTCCCCACATTAGGTGCAGTATAGTTCCCCACATTAGGTGCAGTATAGTTCCCTCCACATTAGGTGCAGTATAGTTCTCCCCACATTAGATGCAGTATAGTTCCCCACATTAGGTGCAGTATAGTTCCCCACATTAGGTGCAGTATAGTTCCCCACATTAGGTGCAGTATAGTTCCCTTCACATTAGGTGCAGTATAGTTCTCCCCACATTAGGTGCAGTATAGTTCTCCCCACATTAGGTGCAGTATAGTTCCCCCACATTAGGTGCAGTATAGTTCCCCCACATTAGGTGCAGTATAGTTCTCCCCACATTAGGTGCAGTATAGTTCCCTCCACATTAGGTGCAGTATAGTTCCCTCCACATTAGGTGCAGTATAGTTCTCCCCACATTAGGTGCAGTATAGTTCTCCCCACATTAGGTGCAGTATAGTTCCCCCACATTAGGTGCAGTATAGTTCCCCACATTAGCTGCAGTATAGTTCCCCACATTAGGTGCAGTATAGTCCCACACATTGGTGCAGTATAGTCCCCAGGCCCGTCGCTACCGGACCGGCAAACCAAGCAATTGCTTGGGGCCCCGAGCTGGCTGGGGGGCCCCGAGCAGAGCCGGTGCTTGCCCGTCCTGTAGCGACGGGACACTTCGGGGGGCCCGCACATTTCACCAAAATTACATTTTTGAGGGGCGCGGGCCCCTTAAGAAACAAAGCAGGGCCGGCACCGGACAGGTCAGGGGATGATTGGAGTAGAGACGTCACGTTCCCCGCGCAGGCACGCACGTCTACGCCAATCACCTGACCTGTCCCTGCTTGCGTCCCCGCGGGAACCTCCAGCATCCTCCGTGCAGTGACAGGAGCAGCAGCAGACTCCCGCCTCTGCAACGATCCCCGGCAGGGTAAGTAAACTGGCGCGGGGGGCCCGGGGGATTGTATGGTTGTCAGGGGACTGCAATGGTGATGAGAGGTGTTTGTGTGTGTGTGGGGGGGGGGGGGTGTCATGGGGGTCATGAGAGATGCAGGAGGGGTGTTATGGGGATCATGAGAGATGCAGGGGGGGTGTTATGGGGGTCATGAGAGATGCAGGAGGTGTTATGGGGGTCATGAGAGATGCAGGAGGGGTGTTATGGGGGTCATGAGAGATGCAGGAGGGGTGTTATGGGGGTCATGATAGATATAGGGAGTGTTATGGGGATCATGAGAGATGCAGGAGGGGTGTTATGGGGGTCATGAGAGATGCAGGGGGGTGTTATGGGGGTCATGAGAGATGCAGGAGGGGTGTTATGGGGATCATGAGAGATGCAGGGGGGGTGTTATGGGGATCATGAGAGATGCAGGGGGGGTGTTATGGGGATCATGAGAGATGCAGGGGGGGTGTTATGGGGTCATGAGAGATGCAGGAGGGGTGTTATGGGGATCATGAGAGATGCAGGGGGGGTGTTATGGGGATCATGAGAGATGCAGGGGGGGTGTTATGGGGTCATGAGAGATGCAGGAGGGGTGTTATGGGGATCATGAGAGATGCAGGAGGGGTGTTATGGGGATCATGAGAGATGCAGGGGGGGTGTTATGGGGATCATGAGAGATGCAGGGGGGGTGTTATGGGGGTCATGAGAGATGCAGGAGGGGTGTTATGGGGGTCATGAGAGATGCAGGAGGGGTGTTATGGGGATCATGAGAGATGCAGGGGGGGTGTTATGGGGATCATGAGAGATGCAGGGGGGGTGTTATGGGGTCATGAGAGATGCAGGAGGGGTGTTATGGGGATCATGAGAGATGCAGGGGGGTGTTATGGGGATCATGAGAGATGCAGGGGGGTGTTATGGGGGTCATGAGAGATGCAGGGGGGTGTTATGGGGATCATGAGAGATGCAGGGGGGTGTTATGGGCGTCATGAGAGATGCAGGAGAGGTGTTATGGGGGTCATGAGAGATGCAGTGGGGTGTTATGGGGGTCATGAGAGATGCAGGGGGGTGTTATGGGGATCATGAGAGATGCAGTGGAGTGTTATGGGGGTCATGAGAGATGCAGGAGGGGTGTTATGGGGGTCATGAGAGATGCAGGCGGGGTGTTATGGGGATCGTGAGAGATGCAAGGGGGTGTTATGGGGATCATGAGAGATGCAGGGGGTGTTATGGGGGTCATGAGAGATGCAGGAGAGGTGTTATGGGGGTCATGAGAGATGCAGGGGGTGTTATGGGGGTCATGAGAGATGCAGGGGGTGTTATGGGGGTCATGAGAGATGCAGGGGGTGTTATGGGGGTCATGAGAGATGCAGGGGGTGTTATGGGGGTCATGAGAGATGCAGGGGGTGTTATGGGGGTCATGAGAGATGCAGGGGGTGTTATGGGGGTCATAAGAGATGCAGGGGGTGTTATGGGGGTCATGAGAGATGCAGGAGGGGTGTTATGGGGGTCATGAGAGATGCAGGAGGGGTGTTATGGGGGTCATGAGAGATGCAGGAGGGTGTTATGGGGGTCATGAGAGATGCAGGAGGGTGTTATGGGGGTCATGAGAGATGCAGGAGGGGTGTTATGGGGGTCATGAGAGATGCAGGAGGGGTGTTATGGGGTTCATGAGAGATGCAGGGGGGTGTTATGGGGGTCATGAGAGATGCAGGGGGTGTTATGGGGTTCATGAGAGATGCAGGGGGTGTTATGGGGGTCATGAGAGATGCAGGGGGTGTTATGGGGGTCATGAGAGATGCAGTGGGGGTGTTATGGGGGTCATGAGAGATGCAGGGGGTGTTATGGGGGTCATGAGAGATGCAGGGGGGTGTTATGGGGGTCATGAGAGATGCAGGGGGGTGTTATGGGGGTCATGAGAGATGCAGGGGGGTGTTATGGGGATCATGAGAGATGCAGTGGGGTGTTATGGGGGTCATGAGAGATGCAGGGGGTGTTATGGGGGTCATGAGAGATGCAGGGGGTGTTATGGGGGTCATGAGAGATGCAGGGGGTGTTATGGGGGTCATGAGAGATGCAGGGGGTGTTATGGGGGTCATGAGAGATGCAGGAGGGGTGTTATGGGGGTCATGAGAGGTGCAGGGGGGTGTTATGGGGGTCATGAGAGGTGCCCCCCCCCTGCACCTCTCCTCATCCCCCCCCCCCCCCCCCCGGTTTTAATAGTGATGAGGAGAGGTGGGGGGGGGGAGTTATAGTAATAATGAGGAGAGGTATATGTATATATGATGTGTATGCATGTGTGGCAGTATTGTATTCAGTGGATGCAGTGTGGAGCAGCATTATATTCAGGGTACAGTGTGTGGCAGCATTATATTCAGGGGTACAGTGTGTGGCAGTATTATATTCAGGGGTACAGTGTGTGGAAGCATTATATTCAGGGTACAGTGTGTGGCAGTATTATTTTCAGGGTACAGTGTGTGGCAGTATTATTTTCAGGGTACAGTGTGTGGAAGCATTATATTCAGTGGATACAGTGTGGAGCAGCATTATATTCAGGGTACAGTGTGGGGCAGCATTATATTCAGGGTACAGTGTGTGGCAGAATTATAGTCAGGGTACAGTGTGTGGCAGCATTATAGTCAGGGTACAGTGTGTGGCAGCATTATAGTCAGGGTACAGTGTGTGGCAGTATTATATTCAAGGTACAGTGTGAGGCAGCATTATCTTCAGGGTACAGTGTGGGGCAGTATATTATTTAGAGTACACTTTCTGGCAAGGTTATAATGATTACTGTCTTCATGCAGAGGATGAGGATCTGCTGACAGTGAGGAGCCAATGATGCCTGGATGTCAGACTCTGCAGAGAAGATGGAGCTGGAGGAAGACCTGGTCTCTGGACCAGATGAAGAAGAAAAGATAACAGAGAAGATATCACTCAAGTCAGAAGACGTCACTCAGGTCACTATCATTGTGTATTCTCCTGACTGTCCCATCAGAGCTGTAGTCACTTGTAAGTTCTGCAGTGATGATGGGTAAAACTGTGTCCAATCTGTGGCTCTTCAGCTGTTACAAAACTACAACTCCCATTGCCAGAGGCTCTCCAGAATGATGGGAGTTTTATCTTTCCAACAGCTGGAGAACCATTTTAACCGAGGTGATCGGTGGGGGTCTCAGCAGTCAAACCCCCACCAAAAAAATGGCCCGGGGGGGGGGGGGGTCTGGACAGCGGGTATGGGTAGGGAACACTGCTGCACCTAATGTGGGGGGAACACTGCCTACCTAATGTGGGGGGAAGACTGCCTAGCTAATGTGGGGGATCTCTGCTGCACCTAATGTAGGGGGAACACTGCTGCACCTAATGTGCGTCGTATTGACGTTCGCTCACGTTGCGGCGCTCCCAGAATTCAAGGGTCGGCGTTACTATGGAGGGGGGGGGCCTCCATGTCCATTTTGCTTGGGGCCCCCAAATTCCTTCAAACGGCCCTGATAGTCCCCCACATTAGGTGCAGTATAGTTCCCCACATTAGGTGCAGTATAGTCCCACACATTGGTGCAGTATAGTCCCCCACATTAGGAGCAGTATAGCTCTCCACATTAGGAGCAGTATAGCTCTCCACATTAGGAGCAGTATAGTTCTCCACATTAGGAGCAGTATAGTTCTCCACATTAGGAGCAGTATAGCTCTCCACATTAGGAGCAGTATAGCTCTCCACATTAGGTGCAGTATAGCTCTCCACATTAGGTGCAGTATAGCTCTCCACATTAGGTGCAGTATAGTTCTCCACATTAGGTGCAGTATAGTTCTCCACATTAGGTGCAGTATAGTTCCCCCACATTAGGTTGGCAGTATAGTTCCCCCACATTAGGTTGGCAGTATAGTTCCCCCACATTAGGTTGTCAGTATAGTTCCCCACATTAGGTGCAGTATAATTCCCCACATTAGGTGCAGTATACAGTAGTTCCCCCACATGAGGTGCAGTATAATTCCCCACATTAGGTGCAGTATACAGTAGTTCCCCCACATTAGGTGCAGTATACAGTAGTTCCCCCACATTAGTTGCAGTATACAGTAGTTCCCCCGCATTAGGTGCAGTATAATTCCCCCCATTAGGTGCAGTATACAGTAGTTCCCCACATTAGGTGCAGTATACAGTAGTTCTCCCACATTAGGTGCAGTATACAGTAGTTCCCCCACATTAGGTGCAGTGTAGTTCCCCCACATTAGGTGCAGTATAGTTCCCCCACATTAGGTGCAGTATAGTTCCCCCACATTAGGTGCAGTATAGTTCCCCCACATTAGGTGCAGTATAGTTCCCCCACATTAGGTGCAGTATAGTTCCCCCACATTAGGTGCAGTATAGTTCCCCCACATTAGGTGCAGTGTAGTTCCCCCACATTAGGTGCAGTGTAGTTCCCTCACATTAGGAGCAGTATAGTTCCCCCACATTAGGTGCAGTATAGCTCTCCACATTAGGTGCAGTATAGTTCTCCACATTAGGTGCAGTATAGTTCTCCACATTAGGTGCAGTATAGTTCTCCACATTAGGTTGGCAGTATAGTTCCCCCACATTAGGTTGGCAGTATAGTTCCCCACATTAGGTGCAAAATAGTTCCCCACATTAGGTGCAGTATAGTCCCTCCACATTAGGTGCAGTATACAGTAGTTCCCCACATTAGGTGCAGTATACAGTAGTTCTCCCACATTAGGTGCAGTATACAGTAGTTCCCCCACATTAGGTGCAGTGTAGTTCCCCCACATTAGGTGCAGTATAGTTCCCCCACATTAGGTGCAGTATAGTTCCCCCACATTAGGTGCAGTATAGTTCCCCCACATTAGGTGCAGTATAGTTCCCCCACATTAGGTGCAGTATAGTTCCCCCACATTAGGTGCAGTATAGTTCCCCCACATTAGGTGCAGTATAGTTCCCTCACATTAGGTGCAGTATAGTTCCCCCACATTAGGTTGGCAGTATAGTTCCCCCACATTAGGTTGGCAGTATAGTTCCCCCACATTAGGTTGGCAGTATAGTTCCCCACATTAGGTGCAGTATAGTTCCCCACATTAGGTGCAGTATAGTCTCCCACATTAGGTGCAGTATACAGTAGTCCCTCCACATTAGGTGCAGTATACAGTAGTCCCTCCACATTAGGTGCAGTATACAGTAGTCCCTCCACATTAGGTGCAGTATACAGTAGTTCCCCACATTAGGTGCAGTATACAATAGTCCCCCCACATTAGGTGGAGTATACAGTAGTTCCCCACATTAGGTGCAGTATACAGTAGTCCCCCCACATTAGGTGCAGTATACAGTAGTCCCCCCACATTAGGTGCAGTATACAGTAGTCCCCCCCACATTAGGTGCAGTATACAGTAGTCCCCCCACATTAGGTGCAGTATACAGTAGTTCCCCACATTAGGTGAAGTACAGTAGTTTCCCCACATTAGGTGCAGTATACAGTAGTTGCCCCACATTAGGTGCAGTATACAGTAGTCCTCCCACATTAGGTGCAGTATACAGTAGTTCCCCACATTAGGTGCAGTATACAGTAGTTCCCCACATTAGGTGAAGTACAGTAGTTTCCCCACATTAGGTGCAGTATACAGTAGTTCCCCCACATTAGGTGCAGTATAGTTCCCTCACATTAGGTGCAGTATAATTCCTCACATTAGGTGCAGTATAATTCCCCACATTAGGTGCAGTATAGTTCCCCCACATTAGGTGCAGTATAATTCCCCACATTAGGTTCAGTATAGTTCCCCCACATTAGGTGCACTATAATTCCACCACATTTGGTGCAGTATAGATCCCCACATTAAGTGACTGCACTTAATGTGGGGGAACTATACTGCACCAAATGTGGTGGAATTATAGTGCAACTAATGTTCCCCTACAGACATACAGCCTTCAGCCATATACAATGTATGGCTGGAGGCTGTATGCCTGTTTACTGCCCCACTTGAGTATTCCGACCACCGCTCCTGGATCACGATCTACTGCTATGGCCTATGGGCCATCCCGGTCACGATCTACTGCTATGGCCTATGGGCCATCCCGGGAGCAGCGGTCGGAACACTGAAGATGACCGCAGGTGACTTACCATACCCGCACGTCCTCCTCACAGCTGCGCTCTGCTGTACTGTTGCTATGGGCGCACGCACGTGACGTCAGTGCCGTCACTGCGTGCGCTTCCTCCCAACGGCCCCAGCGTTTTTAAAGTTAACGCGGGGCCGCTATGAAGTAAACGGGGCATCCTTGTGGCCTGAAAAGATTTTTCGGGACACAGGGATGTCCCGAATGTGACGGGGCCCCCCTGCGGGCACGGGGCCCGGAGCTGATCACTGTTTTAAAGTGGCCCCCCTGCTAATCTTTAACAAGAAGCCAACGCTGCGGCTACTTTAAAACAGTTGCCCCCCCCCCCCCTACTGAGCAGACGGCAGGACCCCTGGGGGATGGGGGCCCTAGGCAATTGCCTGGTTTGCCCCGCCATAACACCGGCCCTGCTTATAATGAAAAATGGCAGCAATGTTTTAAAAAGGCTATATGTGAAAATCCGGTATATTGATAGCAATATTAACAATAATGCCAGTATACAAGGAGAAAAATTATCACCATACATATTACCATGATACTGTTACTGACCAAATCCTGTATGTTGAGAGTAATATTACCAATAATACCAGTATACAAGGAGGAATATTATCCCCATACATATTACCGTCATACTGTTACTGACCAAATCCTGTGAACTGACATTGAAATTATCAATATCAGTATACAAGGGACAAGTAATATCGCCACATCATGACCAGTATCACCGCAGAATGACTAATATCCCCGCACTGCTACTGAAAAAAATCCACTAGGCAAAGACCAAGGTTAACTCCATACAGTGATCATATACAGATAGATACCAACACTACAAAGGTGCCCCCCTTCCCTCTCCCCTTCTTAGCTAAGTAAATGTTCAGCCTTAATATATTAGGTAGGTAGGCAGGCTTCTTCCCACTTCTACCTCCATTCCACATTAGGCTGTATTCACCCCACGATTGTTACATACGGGACCGGATCCGATAGGGATATGTGAAAACCAGGCACTCCCGTATCTCAGCCGGACCCGGCCCCCATCTCATCTCATTTGAATGAGCCGACCGGAGTCAAATAGTGACTCCGGTCGGCTTATTTTTGCCCCATATCCGGTTTTGTGACCAGACTTAAAACCGTGGTATACTACAGTTTTAAGTACGGTCACAAATCTGGATACGGGGCAAAACTGAGCCGACTGGAGTCATTATCTGACTCCGGTCGGCTCATTCAAACGAGATGTGGTCCGGGTCCGGCTGAGATACGGGAGCGCCTGGTTTTCACATCTCCCAGCCAGATCCGGTTTGTAACAATTGTGGTGTGAATGCAGCCTTAGCTAGATATATCTCTCTCCACCCAGGGCAGAACTGGGGCTAAAAACCAACCCTGAAAAAATGATCATACCAGCCCCACAGCATTGTGTCATTGTGGCAGCCGCCGGCAGCAGGGAAGGGACAGGGAAGCCTGACATTTGATTTGCCAGGCCTCCATAAGAAAGCTATGTTGTGGCAGAAATGTGGTATTAACGCTTGGGGAAGACAGTATAAAAAAACCCTCTCTTCCTTGCTCTTGCGCTACCGCCAGAATCACGAAATTCAGTTCCCAGTGTCCAGCGCTTCTGGGTTAGGTGACGTTACACAGCTGCTCATTCAGTTATGGGCCGAAGCAATGTCCAGCCTCAGCCTCTGATTGGATGGCTAGTTATATGACGTCACCTGACCCGGAAGTGCCAGATACCAGGAACACAATTCCAGTAGTAGTGCAGAAGCCAGGAATGTAACTGTATAGGGACTAGGACTACAAACTGTGGACTGCTAGTTGTTCCAAAAATGGTCTGGGCATGCTGGGAGTTGTAGTTTTGCTGGGAGTTTTAGTTAAGCAACAGCTGGAGGTCCACAGTTTGGAGACCATTGGCATAGGGAGAGATGCGTCACCCGCCCCGCTGGGACCAGCCCCAGGGACTCATTTCCGGGGTTTCAGCAGGATTTTCAATCTAAGATGACTCTGAATGACCGAGTGTCTCAGTGTTTTTCCTGGTGTCCTGGGATCGTGATGTCTGCACCAGTTTTATGCTGCCCGATGTTTAGGCAGAATAACTGATAAAACATTCCCCTTAACTGTAGTTATATATAAAACAATATTTATTATTTTTCATTAACTAACAACTTAAATTGCAATAAAAGAAAACCAAAGTGCCCTCTCTTACAAAGTAGTAACAGCAGGTCTTCTCAGTGGCGTCTCTAGGGGGGGGGGCAGAGGGGGCCACGGCCCCCCCTATATCATGATTGGCCCCCCTTGTGCCCCCCCTAGCAGCAGTAGGTCACTAGCAGCTCTCATGGCTATCAGGGGGTACAGCTAGTTCACCAGTAAGGGGCCCGAGCCCCCGCCCCCCCGGAGCCATCTTTTTTATATAAACCTTCAGCCTGTAGAGGAGTGTACAGAGGGGTTTAGAGGAGTGTACATGAGTGACAGATGGGTGTACATGGGTGACAGAGGGGTGTAGAGGAGTGTACATGGGTGACAGAGGGGTGTAGAGGAGTGTACATGGGTGACAGAGGGGTGTAGAGGAGTGTACATGGGTGACAGATGGGTGTACATGGGTGACAGAGGGGTGTAGAGGAGTGTACATGGGTGACAGAGGGGTGTAGAGGAGTGTACATGGGTGACAGATGGGTGTACATGGGTGACAGAGGGGTGTAGAGGAGTGTACATGGGTGACAGAGGGGTGTAGAGGAGTGTGCACCCTAAAGCACAAACTCATGCCGCACACGCGTGTGTGTGTTTATATAGATATATATATATATATATATATATATATATATATATATATAAATGTCGAAAAAAATGCAGCACTACTTTACCACAGTAGGCGGGTGCCACCTCCTCAGGCTCGATCACAGCCAATTGATAACTTCAAAAATGGTGCGGCACTCCAAATATCCAAAAAATAACTATTTATTCCACATGTCAAACAGTGCGACGTTTCAGCCCCTCTTGCTTGCATGCACACATACATAAACAGACCTACACTCATATAAATATCAATACAAACAAAATGAAAAACTTTATTAAAACTTTTTTGGGGATTGGAGGCTTTTTTTTTAGATTGGAGGCTCCATTATACATACACTGTACAGCAATCATACCTCCATTATACATACACTGTACAGCAATCATACATCCATTATACATACACTGTACAGCAATCATACCTCCATTATACATACACTGTACAGCAATCATACATCCATTATAAATACACTGTACAGCAATCATACCTCCATTATACATACACTGTACAGCAATCATACCTCCATTATACATACACTGTACAGCAATCATACATTCAGTATACATACACTGTACAGCAATCATACCTCCATTATACATACACTGTACAGCAATCATACATCCATTATACATACACTGTACAGCAATCATACCTCCATTATACATACACTGTACAGCAATCATACATCCATTATAAATACACTGTACAGCAAGCATACCTCCATTATACATACACTGTACAGCAAGCATACCTCCATTATACATACACTGTACAGCAATCATACATTCAGTATACATACACTGTACAGCAATCATACATCCATTATACATACACTGTACAGCAAGCATACCTCCATTATACATACAGTGTACAGCAATCATACATTCATTATACATACACTGTACAGCAATCATACCTCCATTATACATACACTGTACAGCAATCATACATTCATTATACATACACTGTACAGCAATCATACATCCATTATACATACACTGTACAGCAATCATACATCCATTATACATACACTGTACAGCAATCATACCTCCATTATACATACACTGTAAAGCAATCATACATTCATTATACATACACTGTACAGCAATCATACCTCCATTATACATACACTGTACAGCAATCATACATTCAGTATACATACACTGTACAGCAATCATACATCCATTATACATACACTGTACAGCAATCATACCTCCATTATACATACACTGTACAGCAAGCATACCTCCATTATACATACACTGTACAGCAATCATACATTCAGTATACATACACTGTACAGCAATCATACATCCATTATACATACACTGTACAGCAAGCATACCTCCATTATACATACAGTGTACAGCAATCATACATTCATTATACATACACTGTACAGCAATCATACCTCCATTATACATACACTGTACAGCAATCATACATTCATTATACATACACTGTACAGCAATCATACATCCATTATACATACACTGTACAGCAATCATACATCCATTATACATACACTGTACAGCAATCATACCTCCATTATACATACACTGTAAAGCAATCATACATTCATTATACATACACTGTACAGCAATCATACCTCCATTATACATACACTGTACAGCAATCATACATTCATTATACATACACTGTACAGCAATCATACATCCATTATACATACACTGTACAGCAATCATACCTCCATTATACATACACTGTACAGCAATCATACATTCATTATACATACACTGTACAGCAATCATACCTCCATTATACATACACTGTACAGCAATCATACATTCATTATACATACACTGTACAGCAATCATACATCCATTATACATACACTGTACAGCAATCATACATTCATTATACATACACTGTACAGCAATCATACATCCATTATACATACACTGTACAGCAAGCATACCTCCATTATACATACACTGTACAGCAATCATACATTCAGTATATATACACTGTACAGCAATCATACATCTATTATACATACACTGTACAGCAATCATACATTCAGTATACATACACTGTACAGCAATCATACATCCATTATACATACACTGTACAGCAATCATATAGTCATTATACATACACTGTACAGCAATCATACCTCCATTATACATACACTGTACAGCAATCATACCTCCATTATACATACACTGTACAGCAATCATACATTCATTATACATACACTGTACAGCAATCATACATCCATTATACATACACTGTACAGCAAGCATACCTCCATTATACATACACTGTACAGCAAGCATACATCCATTATACATACACTGTACAGCAATCATACATCCATTATACATACACTGTACAGCAAGCATACATTCATTATACATACACTGTACAGCAATCATACATCCATTATACATACACTGTACAGCAAGCATACATTCATTATACATACACTGTGACTGTACAGCAATCATATATCCATTATACATACACTGTACAGCAATCATACATTAATTATACATACACTGTACAGCAATCATACATCCATTATACATACACTGTGTCTGTACAGCAATCATACATCCATTATACATACACTGTACAGCAATCATACATCCATTATACATACACTGTACAGCAATCATACATCCATTTTACATACACTGTACAGCAAGCATACATTCATTATACATACCAAGTGATTGTACAGCAATCATACATCCATTATACATACACTGTACAGCAATCATACATCCATTATACATACACTGTGTCTGTACAGCAATCATACATCCATTATACATACACTGTACAGCACGCATACCTCCATTATACATACACTGTAAAGCAATCATACATTCAGTATACATACACTGTACAGCAATCATACATCCATTATACATACACTGACTGTACAGCAATCATACATCCATTATACATACACTGTACAGCAATCATACATCCATTATACATACACACACTGTACAGCAATCATACATCCATTATACATACACTGACTGTACAGCAATCATACATCCATTATACATACACTGTACAGCAAGCGTACCTCCATTATACATACACTGTGACTGTACAGCAATCATACATCCATTATACATACACTGTACAGCAAGCATACATCCATTATACATACACGGTACAGCAATCATACATTCATTATACATACACTGTACAGCAATCATACATCCATTATACATACACTGTACAGCAATCATACCTCCATTATACATACACTGTACAGCAATCATACCTCCATTATACATACACTGTACAGCAATCATACCTCCATTATACATAAACTGTGACTGTTCAGCAATCATACATCCATTATACATACACTGTACAGCAAGCATACCTCCATTATACATACACTGTACAGCAATCATACATTCATTATACATACACTGTACAGCAATCATACATCCATTATACATACACTGTGATTGTACAGCAATCATACATCCATTATACATACACTGTACAGCAAGCGTACCTCCATTATACATACACTGACTGTACAGCAATCATACATCCATTATACATACACTGTACAGCAAGCATACCTCCATTATACATACACTGTGACTGTACAGCAATCATACATCCATTATACATACACTGTACAGCAAGCATACATCCATTATACATACACTGTACAGCAATCATACATTCATTATACATACACTGTACAGCAATCATACATCCATTATACATACACTGTACAGCAATCATACATTCATTATACATACACTGTACAGCAATCATACATCCATTATACATACACTGTACAGCAAGCATACCTCCATTATACATACACTGTACAGCAATCATACATTCATTATACATACACTGTACAGCAATCATACATCCATTATACATACACTGTACAGCAATCATACATTCATTATACATACACTGTATAGCAATCATACATCCATTATACATACACTGTACAGCAAGCATACATTCATTATACATACACTGTGACTGTACAGCAATCATATATCCATTATACATACACTGTACAGCAATCATACATTCTTTATACATACACTGTACAGCAATCATACATCCATTATACATACACTGTGTCTGTACAGCAATCATACATCCATTATACATACACTGTACAGCAATCATACATCCATTATACATACACTGTACAGCAATCATACCTCCATTATACATACACTGTACAGCAAGAATACCTCCATTATACATACACTGTACAGCAAGAATACCTCCATTATACATACACTGTACAGCAATCATACATTCATTATACATACACTGTACAGCAATCATACATCCATTATACATACTTTGTACAGCAATCATACATTCATTATACATACACTGTACAGCAATCATACATCCATTATACATACACTGTACAGCAATCATAAATCCATTATACATACACTGTACAACAATCATACCTCCATTATACATACACTGTACAGCAAGCATACCTCCATTATACATACAGTGTACAGCAAGCATACCTCCATTATACATACACTGTACAGCAATCATAAATCCATTATTCATACACTGTACAGCAATCATACATCCATTATACATACACTGTACAGCAATCATACATCCATTA